>NC_091222.1:27731537-27841537 GCF_040958095.1 Procambarus clarkii
CCTGCTTCAATCTTTATCTGTGATGACTTCTGATCTCCACACTACATACACTCACACCAAGTTCTACTTTCAGAAAATATATACCCCCCTAAATCTTCAAAGTTTATGAGGATAATTAAACGCTTTTCAAGTCCACTTTGTTTTGGGTTAATATTCTCCCTTCGAGCAAAGTTAATTGAATCTCCTCTTTGAAATTCACTTTATGCTTACAATATCTTCTTTTAACTGCGCCATCCGCCTTTCAAAGGGCTATTGGACTTTTTTCCGCACCCTTTATCCTGCATTAATTAGTTGAGCATGTTATTATTCTGAACATGAAATATGAGTGCCTCTCCTGAATAGTCTGTTGGAAACCTACCTCTTATTAGTTTCGTGGCTTTTAGTCTCTGGCTTTAATGGTGAAACCTATTTTTTGGGTTCCTACTTCAATATCCTCTAGTGATTATTCTCAAATTTTGTTCCCTGTTTACTTGGATCCAGTGTCCAAGCTGGTCTGGGAGCCTGAAGATCCCACCACCTCTGCCAGATGCAAAAAGTTTCAGACGAGGAGAAAAGATCATTTTCTGGAAAATGAAGTTTCCAATTTCTAGTCCGGGTCCTGATATCAAAACAATACGTGTCAAATATCCAATCTGCGACGTCAATAGAAATTAGTTAACGTGGAGGCTGGAGGGAGTGAAAAAAGGCACTTCCTTCCATCTCGTTAATTTTCTTGAGTATGTGCACGCCTGGAAATCTTGCTCCGCCCCCCTGCCGATTCCTGGAAGGATTCCAGCTGGCGTGGGCCAATCAGCGCGCAGTCTGGTCCTCTTCCATCTCACCAGCTCTGGGACCACACTTCCAGCGCCTCAGGCTCCGCCCCCTTCCCGGCGCCGCCAGGACCACAAGCCTTGTTCCAGACAAGAGCCTTCAGGACCCTCCATGGAATAAAGAAAATTAATTTCGCCCACGCCGCGACGAATGGTCCCATCTGAGGCCGGCCAGTGGTGGTCAGTCGGCCTTATGGCGGCCTTCCATAGCGTCTAGTTTGTCACTTCTAAGACGCGTCGGTCGCCAATTACACAAGGACTAAGGCTTTGATCAAGACTAATACGATCTCCTCCATCCAGTAACGACCTGGGGAAGGCCATATGTACTTCTCAGAGCGCCTGTTTAGTCTGGAGCTCACGTCCACCGCCAGCCTCTTCTGGTGCCGCCTCATATACGCGGTGTTATGGCCCTTTTCCAGCAAATCCCCAGCAATTCTGGGTAAATCCTCCAAATATTATGACTACCTCGGACGCCGCTGCGAGATCCCACGACTTAGTTTTGTTGACGTTCGAGACTCTAATGCCACTAACACATCTGGACAAAATGCTCAAGACGGAATACTGGCTAATGATGTCCAGCAGTATCGTCTTAGAATATTAAAACTATCGTTCAGAGAGGGAAAGAGCGACAATACCCGCCCATCTCACACAAGCCTCCCATTACCCCTTCAAGTCGTCCGGCATCGTTGAAGGGGGAGAGAAGTCCAGTTTGTTATGCTGCGTCCAGTCTTGCAACTTGAGCATATGCTGTCTCCTGGAAAGTTGTTGGAGATGGCCAGATGGTCCTCTAAATTAATGGCACTGTAGCTAATGGCACTTGGCGAAGGAGGTCAAGGCATATTACCCAAATTGTGTAGCTAACGTTATATTGTAACGAATTAGTGAAGGCAACAGACCTCAATGATTAAAAATAGGTGTCAAACCTATTTTTTAGGTTTGACACCTATTTGAAGTAAACCAAACCACATTGAAGTAAATACTTCCTTTCCACTACAAGCGCTTTGTTAAACCTTTCTTCATAAGTCTCTTGGAGCGAGATATTGTCTGCTCCATATATAATATCTCTAGGCTATAACGTGACCTTAAGTTAAAATACTTACTCAAAATAATCCTTTTATATCATAATTACTCCACCATTGGGAAGATGCATTAAAACCGAATGATTTTTTATGGTTATTTGATCATTATATAACCTTACTGACCTAAATTCTCTTTCTGAAACTTCCAAAAAACATTTTAGAATTTTTAAACCCACAAATATCGCAGCAACAGACGATTAACACAATGATGAAAATAATAAAACGAGGCCAAAAATAAAATAAAAAAA
The DNA here is from genome assembly GCF_040958095.1 of Procambarus clarkii. Lineage (NCBI taxonomy): Eukaryota > Metazoa > Arthropoda > Malacostraca > Decapoda > Cambaridae > Procambarus > Procambarus clarkii. Next base: position 27,733,674 of record NC_091222.1, read on the forward strand.
ATTTAAAATAAAGAAACTAAGAAGAAAGCATGCAGACGAATAAAGAGGAGTTAGAGTCTTTGTTGACTTGGACCTCAGTAGTTACACTCAAGACTAAGTCCCTCATAAACTATAACAGCACTAAATAAATAGTTTAATATAATTGTAGCAGTTATCCTTGGCAACAATACTGCCGCTTCGCAAACAGGTTACCGTAAACGGCCGCTCCGTTATTTATTCGTTATTCAGGATTCATGGAAGACGCTTGAGTCTCGGCTCAGGTAATGTACACAGCTATCGCTTGAGCGAATGTCAGCCAATACTCAAACTAGGTTGAAATTTTTCTTTCTCGATCTGCTGTCAGAACGTAATTTTTATAATGCACGCCTTTGGAACTGTCGGTGTAATTAAGACTTGAATGAAAATATCCAAAAAGGGAATTTAGTACTGTTGCTTAGGCATTTAATGCCTAAGCAACAGAACTAATTTACAACAATTACAACAGCAACAAAATACCTTTGTTGCTTAGGCATAGATAGCATTTAATTTCTTTGAATTCGATGTGTATTTCACACAAACACACACACACACACACACACACACACACACACACACACACACACACACACACACACACACACACACACACACACACACACACATACACACACACACATACACACACACACATACACACATACACACATACACACACACACACATACACACACACACACACACACATATATATATGTATTTGTGTATTATGAAGGAAAGATCTGTTATACTTAATATACAGAACATTTTCATATATTTCTTTAAAAAACTCCAAACACTTATTTGCATGTAATGAAGTTTACGAATTAAATTACACTAAATATTAATTTATATTTAGGCCTTGATCTACCTTACGTTGGACATAGTTAAGGAATGCATGGCATATTTAGATAGGTCAATTTTGAAAAGTTAATATATAAAAGTTTGTATATTAAAAAACTTCACTTATATCTGTGACTTAATAGCTTACAAAGTTTGAAACACATATTGTTTAGAAAAATTTATTTTGCTACGCATCTCTGTATATTATGTATGAGTTGTATTATAATTTTCTCGGATATATATATATATATATATATATATATATATATATATATATATATATATATATATATATATATATATATATATATATATATATATATTTATATATATATATATATATATATATATATATATATATATATATGTATATTGTTTTCTTTGAAATGATAAAGCTTTTCATTACATTATATATGTGTTATTATTTTTTTTAATTTGAGTTCAAACTAACGTAGAAATATGACCAAATAGGAAACAATTTCTTGAAAATAACGAAAATCAGTCTATTAGGCAAGTCGGGCCTTGCATACTAGGCCGAGTAGTGCGTTCTGGCAATTAGGTACGATATATAATATATAAATCATATACTTAATCATTTACAGCTAAATTATAATATAATAACGGATAACCAATCGTGTTTGACACAATTAAGATAAAATATTATTTCGGCTTTCTGTGCGTTGTCTCAAGATACCGTTGTTGAAGCGCCGCTAACGGGCCAAGCAACGCTGAAATATTTTATATATTTATTTAACAAATAATATACTAGTTCCTGTATCTCCCTAAATCATATATTTGCCTATCTAAAATTCCAGTATATCTTCATGCATCTTATACACTCAGTGTATGATTCAAGACAGCGGCTTGTCATAGAGGTGACTTAAAGTAGACGCGATGCAGCGCTATATTTTTTCGCCGATATTAAAATTGTTTCATGCAAGATTCAGACTCATTTCCCCTTTTTCTTTTACAGTTCCCTGTACAGATGAGAAGTAACTCGGAATAGCCTGATGGGCATGAGCTCAGACTCTTGAAAGTTGAAACAAATTTCTGGTTTCTGACGAAGGCGGTTTAGCTATCGCAAACGGCTGATGGCTAGTTGAGTGATTAACCATCCACCAACAGCCCCTCCTGGTACCACACAACGACCCTGGCTAATTACCTGGTTCAGATTAGATAAGAAAGTCTTCCTACCTTGAGCGGGGGGCCGAGCCGTACGCCATAGCGCACCAATCTACCCATATCCCCCACCCCCACTTCGACCGCCATGTTGAAATCGCATTCTGGCGGAGTAAGGGGGCGCTGCGCTTCCTCGTCGTCCAACGCTGTGTCCACACTTCGATTCCCCGTGGACCCGCAGCTCCAGGTTCCATGCCATCTGGTGGTTGGTGATCATTACTTCGTGTGCTCATGGAGCCCTGAAGGGCGTTCACTAATCGCAAGAGGCTACACATCGCAAGGAATTTGTGTCTTTTTGAAGCGTGTCAAAGTGGACTGATGGAGAGTTAATTTGGTGTCCCATTGCGTGTATGGGTTCACGTGCCTGCGTACGCGGGCGCTGGCCACCGCGGCACGGCTTACACTACCACAGTGAAAGCATGAGTGACTCCATATACTCACCTCTCATTATTCACCAACATGAGTGTCGACAATTTTTTCACACGTGCGCTATGCTGAGTTGTTTATTTTAGATATCTCGTCCGTGAACCGTATTGACAAGTTTTATGTACGTTTTTTGAACTGTTGTGAGGCTCTTGTTCGTGAGTTTGGGCTTCAGAGGGCTGTTACAATGAGTGTTATACACGAAATGTTCATTTGTGTTACGAGTGACCGCACGAACACAAATTCGTGAACATCACAGAAATATTATCCGTTGAACTTGTTCAATGGTGTTAACTTATAGTGCTATAATGTATTTATTTATATAAACGTATATACAGTATTTAAAGTAATCATATATAAACACAATATATGCATACCATGTTTGTAATTTTTAATATATATATATATATATATATATATATATATATATATATATATATATATATATATATATATATATATATATATATATATATATTGTGTGTGTATTTCCCAGACCTCTTTTATGTTCTTAAAGACATCATGAGAGTTAAGATATAAAGCACATGTGTGTATGTGTATGTGTACTAATGTGTGTGTGTGTGTATAACTTGGCTACTAGTCTTGTGAGTATAGGTTAAAGAATTGTTATATTTATGGGTTAGTGTTCACACTCTTGTTCTAATAGAGCAGTGAACTAAAATATTTGTTCTTGGCAAATGTTCTCCATGATGTATAACGGTGTATTTACATACACATTTTCCCCCACGACTGTATTAGTGCCTTCTGATTTTCTTGTAAGGAAAATAATAATGACATTATATACATCTTGCGTATTTACATCATTATTTATCGATGTTTTTGCACTTTATTGATAATATTATTAGGAAAGATAACAGCAGCAATATTATTATTGCGTTTTGTTTTAATATAAATATTATTACTATATTTATAAAAAATAATTAACAAAAATAATCTAATTGATGTGAGTTGCAGGAAGAACATTTTTAATTATATTTGAAGTAATTGTTATAAATACTTCAATAAAATTAATGAAACATTTATACATTTGTGTTAAAAATAACAACTGAATTTTCATGAAAATTGTGGCTTTAATTGCTATGAAAATTGTCATGAAATTGCCTTGAAAATTACGTCTTCAATCTTACAATGATTCAAAGATATCTTCGAGTCAACATCTTGTCGTTATTATATTTTACTGATATAAAATTTTTATTAACTTTATTTAAATTATAAATATTATTTTATTATTTTGAGAGGCATTATTTATAGTATTAGGATTTTATTATTTATAATATTCAACATTTTTATTATATCTAATAATTAAATAACTAATAAAGTAATTAAGTAATTAACTAATACAAATAAATATTATTATTATTATTATTATTATTATTATTATTATTATTATTATTATATAATTTATTGTTAGTTTATTGATTCCTTTTTTCCTCTTGTTATTATTCAAATTATTATCATTATTTTTATTATTATTAATTAAATAATTTCATTTTTATTGAATTAGTAAACAATAATTAAATACGCCTTAATCTTTGATATATATATATATATATATATATATATATATATATATATATATATATATATATATATATATATATTTATGTATATATATATATATATATATATATATATATATATATATATATATATATATATATATATATATATATTTATGTATATATATATATATATATATATATATATATATATATATATATATATTTATGTATATATATATATATATATATATATATATATATATATATATATTTATGTATATATATATATATATATATATATATATATATATATATATATATATATTTATGTATATATATATATATATATATATATATATATATATATATATATATATACATAATTTATTTTAATTATTGGATTACAATTATTATGAGATTATTGTCAAATATTGTTTTGTTAATCATATTTGTCGTATTGCGAATATTAATTGACACTTTCTTAATTATTTATTTTTTTGTTCTTTAACTTAAGTGTTTTATTTCACGTGTTCACACACACAGAAGCAAGAGGCTGACTCCATACACAGTTTCAAGTGTAGATATGATAGAGTCCAGTAGGCTCAGGAACCTGTACACCTGTTGAGAGGCGGGGCCAAAGAGCCGAAGCTCAACCCCCGCAAGCACAACTAGCTGAGTACACACACGCGCATACTAAGGGGTTGACTAAGTAGATAAATGCTAAAATAAAAGACCCAATAGAACGCGGGTATACAACAGGAAGCATATATGAATCACAGAGATGTCAGAAATAACATTCTCAGAGTCGTAAATAAGAAAGTAGTCGAAGTCACTTCGACTCGCAACCTTACATGTAGATATGAAAAGAGGCGAAGAGGGGTCACTGCATTGAACTAATGCTGGGTGAAAGGCGGGGCTTAAGAGCAGATGCTCAACCCTGCAAGCTCGGTTAGATGAGTATAACCAGGGGAGTACATACTCACGTACGCACACACACACACAGTAAGCTCAACACCCTACAAGCACAACTAGGTGAGTGAACACAGACACACACACCAACAGTTGAGAGGCGGGACCAAAGAGCCAGAGCTCAACCCCTGCAAGCACAACTAGGTAAGTCCCAAGAGCTAAAGCTCGATCTTGCAGGCACCTATTATTAGACACAAATAGGTGAGTACACAGCCAACACAGCGATAAATTAGCACGCGGATTTTTCTGCTAACAAGTCTGCTTGTACTGTTCCTGCTTCTGCTGATGTTCATACATCTACTGAAATACATTCCCCTCTGCCTGTATGATATACAGTATACATTTTATGAGAATAACCCTAACTGCTGCCTTGTACTGTTCCTGCTTCTGCTGATGTTCATACATCTACTGAAATACATCCCCCTCTGCCTGTATGATATACAGTATACATTTTATGAGAATAACCCTAACTGCTGCCTCATGACAGCCTAGAAAATGATCATAAATCTGAGAATATTTCGTGTAGGAACATCTTGTAAAACAAAATCTTACATAAACCGTTGATATTTGTAAACTAATCCTGGACGACTCTCAAGTCGTGTTGATGATGGTCCAAGACGGACCGAAACATCTTCGTCTCTTCATCTTCTGATGAGTTGTTTGGTCATTATATCATCAGCCACGTTATTGTAACTCATCATCTGCAAGTGTAGATGTATTTGTGTAATTAAGTGTATTTATAGAGTAAGTGTAGAATGTATGTTTAGCCGTGTGTAAATGTGTAGTGTAATGTATATGTGTAGCTGAGTGTAATATGTGTAGCAGAGTGTATATGTGCAGTTCAGTGTATAAATGTAATCTGTATTTGTTCAGTGTATAAATGTAATCTGTATTTGTTCAGTGTATAAATGTAATCTGTATTTGTTCAGTGTATAAATGTAATCTGTATTTGTTCAGTGTATAAGTGTAATCTGTATTTGTTCAGTGTATAAATGTAATCTGTATTTGTTCAGTGTATAAATGTAATCTGTATTTGTTCAGTGTATAGATGTAATCTATATTTGTTCAGTGTATAAATGTAAAGTGTGTATTTGTATGTCGAATGTATATACAGTGTATCGTTGACTGTGTATATATGTAGCCGTATATGTGTAATCCAGTATATACGTAACTTGGACGAATTATAACACAACTTTGTCCTCATTATGAGGAGTGAGGACACAGATAGTGCCCAACAGGCTCCGTGCCTCAGTAGCTATGAAATGTGTCCTCAGTGTTATTGATAAAATAATTTAAAAACTTGCAATAATGTTGATTTGCATAACTCATTCCTTCAGTTGCAAAAACTGAAAAATACAGCAGTTCTAAAGTGGTTATGACTGTGATGGCTGATAATAAATTATTATCAAATCAGTTAAGAAAATTATGAGAAGTATATGTATGCATTAACGGACATATGTATGTATGAATTAATGCATAGTATGTATGAATATTTATCACTTTGGGATATTATGATATGGGGCAGGAATATAAGGATAGGGATGAAGGAATACTAATCCTCATATCCCAGTGAAACTCTTAGTATTAGTACAAAATAGTAGCAATAATTCTTCCTAGATCTGGTCGTCATTTCATGTAATAGTTGACGCCAAATTAGCTGTAAATTAGGAATTCATAATACAAACAGATATACCGATTAGCACTAATTAGCTCTTATCCCAATGTTTGCCAACGTCTCAGTCTCTCTTAATCCTTATCGGCATAGGAAGTGGGGAGGGGGTGATACGGAAAAGATGTATAGGCTTACTCTCAATTATAATTATTTTTTAGTATGGTACAAAGCGTGTATGAATGACTTTGCGGCTCTCCTGATCCCTTTGCTTTCTCCTTTTCATCGGTCCCTCGATATTTTGCATTTCAGAAATCAGCGATTCATACATAGTACAAAAAGGCTGAACTCGTGTTATACTTCACTTCTCTTTCTCTAGAAAAGCAGGACCTCCTCCCCCTCTTCAAGAGTGGCGTTGGACGCGTCTGAAAAGGCTGATATGAGTCTGAAAAGAGGGGAAGACAAGTCTGGATGATCTTTATATTATGGTAATGGGGTCTAGGCTGGGTGTTGAGAGCTCTCCGTCAGAATTGAGTGTGAGTGTGTGAGTGAGTGAGTGAACAGAGATGTTCAATCCTTATGGTTGTGATAGTGTAGGTAAGATGATTGGATGGGTGGTTTAATGCTTCAGCTCACTCTTGGTTGATCTTGCTCTCCAAGATCACTCTTGATTGATCTTGCCTCCAAGCTCATTCTTGGTTGATCTCGCTCTCCAAGCTCATTCTTGGTTGACCAGTTCCGCCCCCTTGACTCACTTTTGGTGTACTAATCTCATTCTGTAATTTTCAATTCAATTTTGTTCCTAAGTTCTTTGCATGAAGACAACAAATGAACCGTTTATAAACTATTTACATGTTCGAAAACTTTAACATAATTTCGTTCTACGTTTTTTGTATTGTAAGTCACTGGTCCTACAGGAGTATGTTATAGTTAAATATCTGCCGAAGCAAGATAACTCTCGGGTGTTTTACTTCCTTAGATAACCAAAAATATCTGACAATTGATATCTTGATAACTGTTTTGCCTGTGCAGCTGTTTATTAATTTATTGAGATCTTTTGATAACTGGCGATAACCTGCGTTTGGTTTTTAGAGTGATACGGAAGTGAAAGAAATTAGTTATCACCAGATTGAGAAAACCAATTAGGGTTCTAATTTGGTTTTTATCCAAATAAAAATGGTTCCATATGCGTCTTGAAATAGTTATCTCTAAATAGGTTTTCTAATAACTCGAATTTTATAAAATGTATTATAAGAGCTAAACGTTTTTGGCTTTTCAATTTCTAGTGTGTGGTTTGGTCAGCATATAGGAGTTAGGTCTCATACATTATCACACACACACACCCACTTTGGGCGGGACCAAAGAGCCAAAGCTCAACCCCCGCAAGCACAATTAGGTGAGTACACACACACACACACACACACACACACACACACACACACACACACACACACACACACACACACACACACACACACACACACACACACACACACACACACATGGAATGCACTAGGCAGTGATGTGGTGGAGGCTGACTCCATACACAGCTTCAAGTGTAGATATGATAGAGCCCAATAGGCTCAGGAACCTGTACACCAGTTGATTGACAGTTGAGAGGCGGGACCAAAGTACCAGAGCTCAACCCCCACAAGCACAACTAGGGAAGTACAACTAGGTAAGAACACACACACACACACACACACTGCGTCTGTCTGTGACTTACAACCATGAACTTTAAATATAACAAAGTCATTACCTACAAAGTCCACAGAGGAACCGACTCCTATGCTACTACGTACAAGTAATAATTAACAGGCATTGGCAAAGAGGCAAAAATCCCTCTTCCTACGCCAACTAATGAACAAAAGGGGAGACAGCACCAACGTTTCAGATAAAAAAAATCACTCACTCCTCCCAGCATTGAAACCCCCCTCACACACTTTCCCTTCTGGAATATTTACTGAAAGTGGAAGAACTCGTCAAGTTACGCAACCACCAAAAATCCCACACAAAAAAGCACACAAAAGTGCAAGAGAGAAGTTCTCGGTCCCTCTGGACTGAAAAAAAGATTAACACAAAACACATCTCCATTCCCCAATTAAGAGAAGGGAAAACTGCAGCCAGCCTTCTGCTCTTATACGTGGCGACGCTCTTACGAGAACCGGTGACGACCTGCGGTGGGAGAGTGAGAGGGAGGGAGAGAGAAAGATGGCGATTAATAACGGGAGGGAGAGAGAGATAGGTGAGAGAGAGGGGAGTCTTCGAGAGAACGATAAAGGAGACAAGAGAGAGAGAAAGAGGGGAAATAGACTGAGATACAGTTAGTAGAGGGAACTGGAGCACAGAAGGTAAGATAGGGGGAATGCCGGAAACAGTATCTTGAGATTATCTTGAGATGATTTCGGGGCTTTAGTGTCCCCGCGGCCCGGTCCTCGACCAGGCCTCCACCCCCAGGAAGCAGCCCGTGACAGCTGACTAACACCCAGGTACCTATTTTTACTGCTAGGTAACAGGGGCATAGGGTGAAAGAAACTCTGCCCATTGTTTCTCGCCGGCGCCTGGGATCGAACCCAAGACCACAGGATCACAAGTCCAGCGTGCTGTCCGACCGGCTCCCAAACTTAAACTGGAAACGAAAGCAATTTAATAAAATGTAAACAATAGAGATAGAAGAGAAGCCTAGAGGAGAGAAAGAGATGTAAACACAACCCGGGGGAGCCGGTCGGCCGAGCGGACAGCACACTGGACTAGTGATCCTGTGATCCTGGGTTCGATTCCGGGCGCCGGCGAGAAACAATGGGCAGAATTTCACCCTATGCCCCTGTTACCTAGCAGTAAAAATAGGTACCTGGGTGTTAGTCAGCTGTCACGGGCTGCTTCCTGGGGGTGGAGACCTGGTCGAGGACCGGGCCGCGGGGACACTAAAGCCCCGAAATCATCTCAAGATAACCTCAAGATAACCTAGGAAATCGCCTCTTTATTCTGTATTCCTATTCTATTTATTAAGCTTTTGTTTGATTTGGTTTGCATTATATCATTCCTTTATGCAAATTGCATTTCATATTCAATTTATCAATGCTAGACGATCTTTGCTCTAACCTGTGCAATTAGGTAATGAATCCACTGCTCCAGTTACCTCACCTCTAACCAGAGCAGTGTTAACTCTGTGCTTTGGCACTGAAAGTAGAAAGTAGATTTTTGTCTAGTAGATTAAAGTAGAAAGTAGATTATATATATATATATATATATATATATATATATATATATATATATATATATATATATATATATATATATATATATATATATTGATATTGCTAATAAACCACATATATGTGTTAATACACATATAAACAGTACATATATATGTGCTATATTAGGTTTAGGAATATGTAAGTTTGGTTTTAGCTTTTATTCCAAATTCTATAAAAAACTTATAAAAATGTGGCTTCCTCGGGCTCCATTATTACAGAGTTACAAAAAAATATATTTTTTGTTGAATTGGTTGTTCAACACACTCATCAACCGTCATCAACCACTGGTGTCAATAGCTGATACTATCGTCAGCTGTCAGCACTACGACTAACAACCATCTTGGTGAACTATCATTATATGTAGCACAACTATATGTGGTTGTATATAATTGCATTATATGCAAAATCGAATATTGCATCATCATCATCAAAAAACACTATCATTAGTAGTCACAATCACTACAATTATCTGATAGTACTCTTACGATAATTATCAGTCACCACTATCACAGCGATTATCAACCACCACTATCCCCACGAACCACAATCACAAAAACCGATATCCCACAGCACTCTACCTTCACCCTAAGAGAACAGAAGAACCAGATGGGGTTATGATCACGACATGCAAGATACTGAAGAGATGAGACAAGGTGGAAATAGATATCCTCTAATATTTGAAAGAAAATCTGGTAAGCTGGAAACTCAAATGTTTCAATGAAACGTCGATGCTCGTTCACTGGATAGAACGAGGATTATCTAACTATCCTTAAATTCTATTTGAGGATAGTCAAATAGAATTAGATGCAGTGCAAAAAGAGATAATGGAAGCCTCTTCCATTAATAGCTTTAAGGACAGATTCGACAAACATTTCGAACTTGAGGAAAGTTAAATGATAACGAAACAGGTATATCAACGCTAGCAGGCGCGGCTATATGGTGCAAGACTTCACATACCCCTATTCACTGTTAGGCAAGCACCACAACCACCACGACAACCACCACCATCACCCCATTTCACCCACCACCACCAGCACATTTCATCCCATTTCACCCACCACCACCACCACCAGCACCCCATTTCACCCACCACCACCACCAGCCCATTTCACCCACCACCACCACCACCACCACCAGCCCATTCCTACCACCACCACCACCACCACCACCAGCCCATTCCTACCACCACCACCACCACCACCACCCCATTCCTACCACCACCACCACCCCATTCCTACCACCACCACCACCACCACCCCATTCCTACCACCACCACCACCACCACCACCCCATTCCTACCACCACCACCACCCCATTCCTACCACCACTACCACCAGCCAATGCTCTCCAGTGCAGAGTGAAGGTCTCTAACTTTGCCAAGCTAATTCGATCTTGTGCTCATCCCATCCAGTTACGACCAGCAAAATGTCCGAGTTCCTTCCCCAACCAATTTTTTCCTCCCGAACTCTACACCAGCTTCCCCTGTTTAATGACGCTCCCACATTTTCTAAATGCATTCTCTCGTCTCTCTGGAAGGATATTGATCAGTTTCATTTGATATAACTTCTTGGTTTATGGCTTTTGGTTAATAACCTATACCGTAATATTTTTTTCCAGGGTGTTGGATATCGCAAGGTTTCACACCCTTATAGTTTGTGTTTGGTTTCTGCACTTATACTCTCACATTTTCTACGTGTTGACATTTCATCCGGTACAGGATTCAGGTCCTCTCTAGCCGCCCACATGCCTGCTTCGGCCGCCCACATGCCTGCTTCGGCCGCCCACATGCCTTCCCCCGTCGCCCACAGCCATACCTCACGCCCTTTTGCAACTTCTCATCGCCAAAGCCGCCCATCGATACCCTCACGACGCCCATTTTCACCATCGGCGCCGACCCAGCGATCGTCTAGCTCGCGGCGATTCGTCGAGGGCGTGTGAGAAGTTTGCCTCTATTGGGGCCGTCTTATCTGTGATTACACGAGGCCCTTCCTCCCGCCCTAGCCGTTCCCCCCGTTATTTATGGGACGCTGGGATGAGATAGGAAGAGGGAGAGAGAGATAGGGGGTGAAAGAGGGGAGAAGGAGAAAGGGAGATAAAGAAGGGGGAAAAGGGAGGGAGAGAGAGAGAGAGAGAGAGAGGCGACAAAAAGAGAAATGAGAAACATGAAATGAAGGGAATGGAAAAATGAGCTGCTAATTGAGTAACATATGGAGGAAGAGAAGAAGGAATGAGAAAGGGGGGATGTGTAAAGCCAACGAGAGTAATGAGAAAGAGAGATAAAGACCAGAGAGACGGAACGAAGATAAAGCAAAGAGGTAATAAAACCAGGGTAGCTAGACCAATAAGATTACAGCAACAGAGAACGCAAAATATTGAGATAAATGGCAGAACAAAGAAAAGTTGATAACTCTGTATTTTTGGTAAAAACAGAGATCTCTGGAAGGCGGACTGTTGCCATAGACCAAGAGAGGCACAGACGGTCGTTGCCACATGGCTACTCAAGTGCCAGGACGTGCTCAGGGCCAATCGACGATTCTGATTGGCTCAAAACCAGTCAAGACGCGTAAACTGTGATCCACATTGCCAGTTAGCCAATCAGCGACACAGGGGGCGAGGTATGGTGTCCAACTTGAATATGTGAAACACCTGTCACATTACCGGGTGTTCACGAGTATAAAACATCTGTGACAGGTGTTCAGGAGCCCTCAGGAACTGGAAGATTGTACCTTCACTGGTACAATATTGGCCAGTTTAAGCACTGTTGGGGTGTTCTTTATGAACAAAAGTCGTTCATTATACATGTATTGTATAGGGTTTTCTGGGGTGCAAAGCTCTGATTTTCAGGCGCTTGTAAGAGGTTATCTTGAGATGAGGTTATCTTCTAAGAGGCTCGTAAGAGGCTCGTAAAATTTCTACAGATAAACTTACACTCTGCTTCAAGTTATCTTGGCTACGAGTCTGCTCCATCTGGACGTTAACATAAAAGATTGTTCACCAGTATATATATATATATATATATATATATATATATATATATATATATATATATATATATATATATATATATATATATATATATATATATATATATATATATATATATATAGACCCGGCGTTGCCCGGGTCTGTCAGTCTAAATATCTGAACATACAAGTAACGTAATCACTTTACTTTTAAGTACCATTTCCGTCCCTTCCTTTCCCTTCCCTTCGTCCTCCTATCCCTTCCCATCTCCCCCCTTCCTTCTCTCCTGGTTCTCCCCCTCCACCTTCCCCCTTCCATTAGACCCACTTCCCTTTCATGAAATATAATATTATGAAGAATTAAACTAATTTAAGTGTTTCAAAAAGTCATTTTTACTAATGTCTTCAGAAATCAGAAGAAATATTTCACTCTTGATCAGAATTCAATCCGTGAAAATCAGGTAGGGGGGATTGGGGGGGGGGGTGAATGATTAATAATATTTTGTTAATCATTTAACCTAGGTTAAGAATCAATTAAAATTCTGAAGTTGTACTGATCTATAACTCAATCAGGATTACAATGATAATTGGGCTTCAGTTACAGGTTAATCAGTCCATTGATACCCATAATGCCTACCTGCTCTCTTAATGTTTACATGCCAAGGAACTCAATTTTTGTAGCACCTACGACCCCTTACCCTAGGGTAAGGGGTCGTAGGTGGAATGGGGAGGACGGCAAGGGAATAGGGGTGCAGGATAGGGGGGAGAGGGCGAGGAGAGGGGTGCAGGATAGGGAGGAGAGGGGTGCAGGATAGGGGGGAGAGGGCGAGGAGAGGGGTGCAGGATAGGGAGGAGAGGGGTGCAGGATAGGGAGGAGAGGGGTGCAGGATAGGGAGGAGAGGGGTGCAGGATAGGGGAGAGAGGGCGAGGAGAGGGTGCAGGATAGGGAGGAGAGGGGCGGGACAGTGGTGAGCAATATGAAGGGTGTAAAGGAGAGTTGTGAATGAGGGTGCGGTGAGAGAGGGAGAGTTGATGTGCAGAGTAGACTAGTGTGTAGGGTGTTGACACCCTAGGGGTCAAGGCCTGGTAGAGAACGCAGGCTTGACCACTGGGGTCAAGGGTTGCTACAGACCGCAGGCTTGACCACAGTGGTCAAGGCTTGCTAGAGACCGCAGGCTTGACCACAGGGGTCAAGGCTTGCTAGAGACCGCAGGCTTGACCACAGTGGTCAAGGCTTGCTAGAGACCGCAGGCTTGACCACAGTGGTCAAGGCTTGCTAGAGACTGCAGGCTTGACCACAGGGGGCAAGGCCTGGTAAAGACCGCAGGCTTGACCGCAGGGGTCAAGGCTTGCTAGAGACCGCAGGCTTGACCACAGTGGTCAAGGCTTGCTAGAGACTGCAGGCTTGACCACAGGGGGCAAGGCCTGGTAAAGACCGCAGGCTTGACCGCAGGGGTCAAGGCTTGCTAGAGACCGCAGGCTTGACCACAGGGGTCGAGGCTTGCTAGAGACCGCAGGCTTGACCACAGGGTTCAAGGCTTGCTAGAGACCGCAGGCTTGACCACAGGGTTCAAGGCTTGCTAGAGACCGCAGGCTTGACCACAGGGGTCAAGGTTTGACCGCTGGGGTCAAGGCTTGCTAGAGACCGCAGGCTTGACCACAGGGATCAAGGCTGGTAGGTACCCCAGGCTTGACCGCAGGGATCAAGGCCTGGTAGAGACCGCAGGCTTGACCACAGGGAGTCAAGGCTTGCTAGAGACCGCAGGCTTGACCACAGGGGTCAAGGCTTGCTAGAGACCGCAGGTTTGACCACAGGGGACAAGGCCTGGTAGATACCCCAGGCTTGACCACAGGGGCCAAGGCTTACTAGAGACCGCAGGCTTGACCACAGGGGTCAAGGCTTGCTAGAGACCGCAGGCTTGACCACAGGGGTCAAGGCTTGCTAGAGACCTCAGGCTTGACCACAGGGTGGCCAAGGCTTGCTAGAGACCGCAGGCTTGACCACAGGGTGGCCAAGGCTTGCTAGAGACCGCAGGCTTGACCACAGTGGTCAAGGCCTGGTAGAGACCGCGGGCTTGACCACAGGGGTCAAGGCTTGCTAGAGACCGCAGGCTTGACCACAGGGTGGCCAAGGCTTGCTAGAGACCGCAGGCTTGACCACAGGGTGGCCAAGGCTTGCTAGAGACCGCAGGCTTGACCACAGGGGTCAAGGCCTGGTAGAGACCGCGGGCTTGACCCAAGGGTCAAGGCCTTATAGAGAACCCAGCCTTGAAACGAACAAGGTTATTTATTCCTCAGTAACGGGGCAGCAGAAAACGCTTCTGAATGAAGTTGAATAATAGTTAAAATCCGTCTCAGACGTCGACCAACTCAAACAGGAAGAATACCAATTATTGTAAATTGGAAGCTGAGCCTACATCATAAATGCTAGCCGCGGGAAATAGGAGATTTACTTCGGTAAGCCATTTGATGTGCTATTAATCAAAGTTATCTAAAGAAAAGATAGACATATCTATTTGAACACGGCAAGAACACACGGGAAGCATTCACGTTTATGTCTTGAAGATCTGGATGAGATGGGAACTTATGTGGACAAGAATTTCCCGGGATAGTCCTTAGAATATAATTGCTAGTATAGGAATGGGTTATCAAGATTGGAATAGGCTGGGCATGATGATTACCAAGATTAAATGAAATGCCGTGACGCTGAGATCTGCCACTGATTACATATACAAGAAGGAAGAGATAGGAACCACTGCGAAGCGAACATGGTGTAAGTGATAACGTTGAAACGCAACAGAACCATTGTTTATCTCTCCCTCTCACGCCCAGGAAAAAGTCCACTGTTGCCCCGGACGCGGATTCATTTAAGGCGTTTGTCAGCCGTCATTACAACACATCCAAAATCCGGATTTGTTTTCCCTCTGGCTCTCAGAGAGAGTTTCAACAGCCGGGAGCCTCTCTCTTCCACCAAACGACTCCTGTAGCGTCAGAAAGATGACTTGTTTAAGTAAACTCTACTTCAAAGAAAGTATACTGTAGCCTGGAGAGTCTTCAAGCTCCCTTGCACGTGTCCTCGTCTCTCCCAGCGAGCGTTAGGCAATATATTTTTATCAGCAGAGGAAATGAATGTGAAATTTGAACGGAAATTATTTTTCGAACTTTGCGAAACACGAATCAAGGTTTCTTTTTATTCCGTCTCTGACTCTATTAGTCAGGAAGTCTGTGAGTCTGTTAGTCGGTTAGTCTGTGAGTCAGGAAGTCTGTGAGTCTGTTAGTCTGTAAGTCCGTTAGTTTGTGAGTCCGTGAGTCTGTGAGTATGTTAGTCTGTTAGTCTGCTAGTCTGTTAGTCTGTGAGTATCTTAGTCTGTTAGTCTGTGAGTATGTTAGTCTGTAAGTCAATTAGTCTGTGAGTGTGTGAGTCTTTGAGTCTGTTAGTCTGTGTAAGTTACCGCTCTTGAACAACTATGCAAGTTTGAATGAACTTTCAACTCTTGTGCTTCCATAATCTTTTCTCCTCCTGATTAGCTTTTGACCCAGCTTGAGTAGCAGGTATAAAAGGCAGTCTGTGTAACCCTTTTGTTTATTTTTTTGTATAAAAGACTTTGAACATGTCTTGCAGAGGTCTGTTAAGCTGTTAAAGTCGCTTCTGTACACAGGTTTCTCTAAGCTTTATCTGGAATGCAAAGTCTTTACTGAGGCTTTCAAGCTTTGTTTTCCAGCTTTGTTCTGTAGATAAAGTCTATGATTAGTGATGCTTTAATTCGTACAGGATATTTTGTCCATATGAGAGATATATACAGATTAATTTGATTTCACTTTGCTACGCAGAACCTCTGCTTCATAACTCAAGAATGCTTTGCCAAAAGGCTTCGATGCAATTAAGCGTCTCGTTAATCACTGAATCACTCAAGTAATATGGGTTCAATTAGCTGCAAAAGCCGTCAGTTATTTTGGAAGAATGTTGATTAAGAGGATTTGTGAGATGCTGGAAAGAACGTAGTTTTCACTAGTGAACGTTGCATTCACTAGTGAATATAGCAGCCACTAGGTGCCAGGGTTCTTTAAGTAATTCAACTTAAGGGCCCTAAACCGACTAGTGAGCCCCAGTCAAAAGATAAGCAGCTGCTTGAATAGGGGTTTCAGAAGGCTTTATCGGGATTCGAACCCCGGATTAACAGTTCCCAACATTGCCTAAGCACCGCACATGGAAAACAAATAGAGAAGATACATTCACCTTACAGAGGATCGAACTTTGGACAACAAATTAGCTATCCACAGCGCTGACCGTTGCACCACAGCTGAAAAATGTCGTAAATTGTTTGATGAATCGATGGCAGACAAGAGCAGACATCAGCAGCATCTCAGCAGACGAGGAGAACTGTCTGCTTCGTGACACATTCGTCAAAATATTTAGATATTAAAATGAAATCAATCTTAATAGTTAATAGAAATAGTTAATAGTTAATAGTTAATCACAATAACAGTTTGTGAACAGCCTGGAGTAATAACCACTACCCCCTCCCCCTCCCCCCCCTTTCCCTGCTGTCAAAGACGGCTGACGCTCTGTCAAACTGTCAAAAAAGTCACGATTCTGGAAACGGAATCCCTCGGGAAAGCTGACCTTTCTTGCCCAAACGTTCTCGTCTATTGCGTTTGTGTGTCGTTGTATGATGTATGATGTATTATAGATTCGAAGAAATTGATCTTTGTTGAGGAGTGATTGTATCATTTTGGTTAGTAGAGGAAAGGCGCGTTATTAGGATTAATTTTAGGATTAATATTGGGGTTACTGTTGGGATTACTGTCGTGAATAATGCTGGGATTAATGATATGATTAATGTTAGGATTACTGCTAAGTTTAATGTTGGATTCAGTGTTAGGTTCAATGTTATATTTAATATCAGCTTTATTCTCATTAAACCTCATTTTAGATATATTCAATGTTATTATTTGAAAATCTTGAAATTCGAAAATTTGATCCGGATTTCGAATATGAAATACATAAAATATTTAGCTGTAGAGTGCAGGGATTAACTAATATGTAGGATGTTGGGTTTACAAGTCCACTGTAGACTAAAAACTCAAAGATTGAAAATTATTTGATGCATTAACAACACCATTTCCATTATTGTATGATAATATGTTGTAAATTATTTTGAGTACTCTGCTGTGTCCAGGTTTTTCTCCACGTCTCTCTTATTCCTCTCTTTCTCCTCTCTTCTTCATCTCTTCTCTCTTCTTCCTCCTCCCTCTCGCTCTCATCTGTCTTCAGCTATACCTCTCTCTCTCTCTCTCTCTCTCTCTCTCTCTCTCTCTCTCTCTCTCTCTCTCTCTCTCTCTCTCTCTCTCTCTCTCTCTCTCTCTCTCTCTCTTTCTCTCTCTCTCTCTCTCTTTCTCTCTCTCTCTCTCTCTCTCTCTTTCCTCTCCATTCTTTCGCCTACTCTCTCCTCTTTACCACGTTCTCTACCTGGCTACCCTCCTTTCTCCAAGCATCCCCCCTATCCCAGTCTCAACCCTCTCAGTTATCCTCCTTTCTTACCTATCCCCCCCTTTCTTCATCTCTCCCTCTCCATCCCCTACTCCTTTCCCTCTCCCCCCCCCAGTTTATCAGGGTTAATGGTAAAAGTAAGCATCAAAACTCTATGGGTTTTGCATCGTGTTGGATAGATTGTTACGCATGTATTTGCTGTTAGGTGAACAGAGGCATCAGGTAAAAGAAACATCTCGCCCAGGAACCGAACGGAAATTACTTAAAGCACACTGAACACTGATTTCGAACTGATCTAAATACACCGAGAATGCAGTTTCGTAATATAACGAAATGGTGGATGGAAGGAAGAAAGGAACAGTGAGAACAAACCACTAAAGGAGGAGGAAACAGTGAAGGAACGATACCCAATTCCTCGATCCATAGGGGATCGAACGCAGACCTGCAGGAAGTGAGAGAATGTCTCTCTACCGTCCAGTCAAAGTCGAATCTTATCTTCCAAAAATACACAATTCCCCTTAATCTTTACCACTGTTAATTCCTACTTCGTAACCTTATCTTCGTTATCTCTTAGACTGCGTTGCCAGAGAGGTTGGTAAATTCCTTCCTAATACTATACAGTTTCCGAGGTGAAAGTATAGGTCTGGTATTTTCGTTATTACTTCGTTGTTAAAAAGCATTTCTTGCGTGTAGTTTAACGTTAGTAGCCAACAGACTCACTAATAACCTAGAGGGTGTACAACACCCAGTACTCTGTCTTTGTACACCCTCTGTATACCTCCTCTGTACACCCCGCATGTAAACTACCTCCTTCACGTACACTTTAAATTATCACCGACATGCAGGCAGAGGTATCCATTTTCATAAGTAAAGATTAATTAGTCGGAGCTGTGGCAATGCACCCACAAACTACAAATCATTTTAATCTTCCACAGCAGCTGCATATCACTCAAGCTTTAATCCCAGGAGCAATAAAATTCTTATATCTAATTGGCCTTGTTCAGTCTATTACTGGTACTGAGGGCTGTCTCTGAGAGTACTGAGGGCTGTCTTTGGGGCTGTTGAGGGCTGTCTCTGAGAGTACTGAGGGCTGTCTTTGGGGCTGTTGAGGGCTGTCTCTGAGAGTACTGAGGGCTGTCTCTGAGAGTACTGAGGGCTGTCTTTGGGGCTGCTTGCTGAGGGCTGTCTTTGGGGCTGCTTGCTGAGGGCTGTCTTTGGGGCTGCTTGCTGAGGGCTGTCTTTGGGGCTGCTTGCTGAGGGCTGTCTTTGGGGCTGTTGAGAGAGTACTGAGGGCTGTCTTTGGGGCTGCTTGCTGAGGGCTGTCTTTGGGGCTGTTGAGAGAGTACTGAGGGCTGTCTTTGGGGCTGTTGAGAGAGTACTGAGGGCTGTCTTTGGGGCTCTTGAGGGCTGTCTTAGAGCCGTTGTTGGCTGTCTTTGGAGCTGCTTGCTGAGGGCTGTTCCTGGGGCTGTCTTTGGGGCGGTTGAAAGCTGTCTTTGGGGCTGCTTGCTGAGGGCTGTCTTTAGGGCTGCTTACTGAGGGCTGTCCAACCACTTGGGGTGGACGGTAGAGCGACGGTCTCGCTTCATGCAGGTCGGCGTTCAATCCCCGACCGTCCACAAGTGGTTGGGCACCATTCCTTCCCCCCGTCCCATCCCAAATCCTTATCCTGACCCCTTCCCAGTGCTATATAGTCGTAATGGCTTGGCGCTTTCCCATGATAATTCCTTCCCGGCGATGATTGTGTTGATAACTTTCGTGGGATGGTTATCTTCTTGAGGTTATCTTGAGATGATTTCGGGGCCTAGCGTCCCTACGGCCCGGTCCTCGAT
Organism: Procambarus clarkii; assembly: GCF_040958095.1. Lineage (NCBI taxonomy): Eukaryota > Metazoa > Arthropoda > Malacostraca > Decapoda > Cambaridae > Procambarus > Procambarus clarkii. The sequence goes on from NC_091222.1 coordinate 27,753,776, forward strand.
CAGGCCTCCTTTTTGTTACACATCCCCAGGAAGCAGCCCGTAGCAGCTGTCTAACTCCCAGGTACCTATTTACTGCTAGCTGAGCAGATGCATCAGGGTGAAAGAAACTCTGCCCATTTGTTTCCGTCTCCACCGGGGATCGAACCCAGAATCACAGGACTACGAATCCCGAGCGCTGTCCACTCAGCTGTCAGGCCCCCTATGGTGGTGATGTAGTTTTGGTAACTTATCAGGAAATGCTGGCTATAAGACTTCAATACAACACATGCAATAGTGCCAAACACAATTACAACCCCCAAACAAAAATTGTTTGATTTTGTTAAGTTATTATGGACCCTATAATTACGCCTGATAGCTGGGTGGACAGCGCTTCGGATTCGTATTCCTGAGGTTCCGGGTTCGATCCTCGGTGGAGGCGGAGACAAATGGGCAAAATGTTTCTTTCACCCTGATGCCCCTGTTACCTAGCAGTAAATAGGTACCTGGGAGTTAGTCAGCTGCTACGGGTTGCTTCCTGGTGGTGGAGGCCTGGTCGAGGCCCGGGCCACTGGGACGCTAAGCCCCGAAATCATCTCAAGATAACCTCAAGATAACCCATACCCATCCCATAGGCAGTAACGGACCCCATACCCATCCCATAGGCAGTAACGGACCCCATACCCATCCCATAGGCAGTAACGGACCCCATACCCATCCCATAGGCAGTAACGGACCCCATACCCATCCCATAGGCAGTTACGGACCCCATACCCATCCCATAGGCAGTTACGGACCCCATACCCATCCCATAGGCAGTTACGGACCCCATACCCATCCCATAGGCAGTTACGGACCCCATACCCATCCCATAGGCAGTAACGGACCCCATACCCATCCCATAAGCAGTAGTTTTTTTTTGAGATATATACAAGAGTTGTTACATTCTTGTAGAGCCACAAGTACGCGTAGCGTTTCGGGCAGGTCCCTGGAATACGATCCCCGCCGCGAAGAATCGTTGTTACAACCAAGTACACATTTTACTGTTGCGTTAAACAGAGGCTACAGTTAAGGATTTGCGCCCAGTAAATCCTCCCCGGCCAGGATACGAACCCATGACATAGCGCTCGCGGAACGCCAGGCGAGTGTCTTACCACTACACCACGGAGACTGTAAACTATTAGATCCCATACCCACCCCTCCGGGCATTAACAGACCCAATACAAATCCCGTGGGCAGTAATTGATCGTATACCCATTCCGTAGGCTGTAGCGGACCCCATACCCATCCCATGGGCTGTAGTGGGCACTACTGTATACCCATCCCGTGGGTGGTAGTGGACCCCATACCCATCTCAGGGGTGGTAGTGGACCCCATACTCATCCCGTGGGTGGTAGTGGACCCCATACCCATCCCGTGGGCTGTAGTGGGCACTTCTGTATACCCATCCCGTGGGTGGTAGTGGACCCCATACCCATCCCGTGGGCTGTAGTGGGCACTACTGTATACCCATCCCGTGGGTGGTAGTGGACCCCATACCCATCCCGTGGGCTGTAGTGGGCACTACTGTATACCCATTCCGTGGGCTGTAGTGGGCACTTCTCTATACCCATCCCGTGGGCTGTAGCGGAAAAATCACAGAGCCACAAACTGGAACTGAACCCCACAGTTCATTTAGCTGAGCAAGTAACAATCTTGCGAAACTAGTTACACAAGTTATAGTGGCTCTTATAGTGCCAGTGGTTCAAAAGTGACTCAAGTCTCTATCAGTTTTCATTTGTAGTGGGTCAGCTACTCAGCTACTAACATTTCCCTCATGTTGCATCATACAACAGGTACTAAGAGACAATTATACAGCTGCAATAAATCTCAGATATATGCAAGCGATGAGTCACAATAACATGGCTGAAATATGTTGACCAAACCACACACTAGAAAGTGGAGGGACGACGACGTTTCGGTCCGTCCTGGACCATTCTCAAGTCGATTGCGTGTCTCAGCTATATTTTCATCAATAACATACATTGCAAACACGGTATTAAACCCCGGGAAACACAAACCGAAACTGTCTCTATTTTCCGCTTGTTACAACTTGTAATAAAGTTGTTACATCTTGGCTTAACGTGTTTATGACGTATTAGAACGTTGTTACAACTTGCTATATTGGTTGTTATAACTGGTTAGGAAGTGTTAAAACGTGTTCGAACGTTGTACCAACGTCGTACTTTCGGTGTGTGTTTGGCGGGAACCAGACGTCAATATATATACATTACCAAACACTAACCATGCAGTCACACATGTAGGAATGATCAAACTACTCATCAGGAACAAGGTACATTAATCATGCACTTACAAATTGGCTACACGAGCCCTGTACCAGTAATCAAAGCACATACGCCCGCAGATATGAGCAGACTACAGAACCACATGGGATGTTACTCTCTATGGGAACTTAACACATGGGATGTAACTATGGGAACTTAGCACATGGGATGTAAGTCTCTATGGGAACTTAGCACATGGGATGTAAGTCTCTATTGGAACTTAGCACATGGGATGTAAGTCTCTATGGGAACTTAGCACATGGGATGTAACTCTCTATGGGAACTTAGCACATGGGATGTAACTCTCTATGGGAACTTAACACATGGGATGTAACTATGGGAACTTAGCACATGGGATGTAACTATGGGAACTTAGCACATGGGATGTAACTATGGGAACTTAGCACATGGGATCTAACTATGGGAACTTAGCACATTACACATCAATCACAAAGCAGTTCAAGTACGTTTATTGAGACAAAAAAATACATCTCAAAGAGATAGAGAAACTTACGCCATTTCTATCCCTTTTACATATCAGTTTTGTTAGACTCACGTAAGTCTGAGAGCAAATTTGATGTTCCTTTTTGAAGACTTCTGTTCCCGCTATGGATCTGCAATCTTATCTTTGCTGTTATCTTATTCTAAGCTCGGCGAAGGGTGCCGCCTCTGAGCCCAGCTTGGGAAATGGGTAAGTTATCCTGGAGCTCAGCTTAGCGAGGTGAGACTTAGGAGGCCACAAGATAAGATACAGAAGATAAGAATACAGTTGCCGCAGGAGTTATTGAGAAAGTCCGTAGAAGCCGTGATGAGGATTCGAACCTATGCCCTGGGGTACTCCCAAGAACACGTCTTAGATGACTAGATCTTGACATGGCCAAAAAGATTGTAAATTGGGATTCTACTGAATCCACGAGAGTTCCTGAGGCTTCCACTTTCAATAGGCAGAAAGATCATACTTATATTCACATCAAAGAGTTAATGATCTTGTTGTAATTCACATCAAGAGTCTATGAGCTCGTTGAAAATATAGCTAATGATTTTGTGTAGACAAAGAGGTCTAAGCAGGCGATAAGTCACAATAACGTGGCTAAAGTATGTTGACCAGACCACACACTAGAAGGTGAAGGGACGACGACGTTTCGGTCCGTCCTGGACCATTCACAATCGACTTGAGAATGGTCCTGGACGGACCGAAACGTCGTCGTCCCTTCACCTTCTAGTGTGTGGTCTGCTCAACAAAGAGGTCTAACAAATGACTATAAGTTCCACTAATATTAATACACATTTGTGCATTATCAGCTTCAAAATATATTACATTCAGCAAGTTCTCACGTTCCTATCAATTTGTACGGTTTGAACTTAAAATTATAATCAAATCTTACAACTCCCAGTAGCCTATTAATGTTAAATGCTGTTCGGTCCTGTTTTTGAAGAGAAATGAATGCAATTTATATTGCTTATATGTATTCATCGCTGTAAATTTTGTACGCATTTTTACATATCAGTAAATATTTTGCGTTAAGACTCGTTGCCAGATCGGTAATTATCATTCATGTTTACGTTAGTGACAATTTTCGTATTTCTGTCTTGGTGAAAGCATTCTGAACTCCAAGGGCCAGATTCACGAAAGTACTTACGCAAGTACTTACGGACCAGGAGCTAGATTCACGAAAGTACTTACGCAAGTACTTACAAACCTGGGGCCAGATTCACGAAGCAGTTACGCAAGCACTTACAAACCTGGAGCCAGATTCACGAAAGTACTTACGCAAGTACTTACAAACCTGGAGCCAGATTCACGAAGCAGTTACGCAAGTACTTACGAACGTGTACATCTTTCCTCAATCTTTGGCGGCTTTGTTTACAATTATTAAACAGTTAATGAGCTCCGAAGCACCAGGAGGCTGTTTATAACAATAACAACAGTTGATTGGCAAGTTTTCATGCTTGTAAACTGTTTAATAAATGTAACCAAAGCCGCCAAAGATTGAGGAAAGATGTATACGTTCATAAGTGCTTGTGTAACTGCTTCGTGAATCTGGCTCCAGGTTCGTAAGTGCTTGCGTAAGTACTTTCGTGAATCTGGCCCTTTGCTGTCTTCACTGCGACCAGCAACTTCATCGTTCAAAGCTGTTTTGGTGAATAGAAACCTCAGAGTTAAGTAGCTAGACTCAACAAATTAGACTTACAGACTAAATTATTTTCTCAACAATATGGACGGAATACAGAAACAAATCTGCTCTTATGATAAGAGTAAATTACATTAATTGATCACATTAGGCTCATAATTCTACCACATATTTTGATGTTATAAGACGAATATGCAAATTAGCTTGCAGTTAATTATATGGTGATTCAATATCCCTATCAAGAAGGCCATTATTCTTCTCGCTGCGCCTCCAGACTTCAGGAGTTAGTTTTGGAAGTGGAAGGATCTTTTCCTAGTGAGGATAATGACTTGAGACACATTTGCATAAAGATTAAGTTTACTTGTCAAAGTTCAGACGTTGACCCTTATTTTAGGTGGGCTGGAAGGCTATTATCGTCAGACGCCGGGGGCCATTTAAAGGACATTTAAGATAAAGACAGGAAGCAGATAAGAGAGAAGACCTCAAGAATTAAAGAGCAGGAGAATAACGTAGTGATTTTGTTAAGAAACTAAGAGAAGAATGATATTGATGCAATATTTAGAACATAATAGACGAGTTAAAATTAGGCTTTAAGAAAATTAGTATATCTTATATATACATTTTAAGGGCCTAAACATTCCCTCTAATGCGTTATGTGTGATTTCCTCCGAGGCTAAGGGTCCCCCATCTTCCAGCCAGAGGTGGTACTCCCTTCTTTATTTTCATAAACTGAATGAAAATAATGGAGGGAGCCATTAATTCATTAAGACCCGAGACATGTTGCCCGAAACTCTACGCGTACTAGTGGCTTTAGGTATTGTATGTACTACCTCTATCTTTAAAATCTAACAATGTTTGTACTGTAACTCTGCAACTATGTTATCTTGAGGTTATCTTGAGATGATTTCGGGGTTTTAGTGTCCCCGCGGCCCGGTCCTCGACCAGGTCTCCACCCCCAGGAAGCAGCCCGTGACAGCTGACTAACACCCAGGTACCTATTTTACTGCTAGGTAACAGGGGCATAGGGTGAAAGAAACTCTGCACATTGTTTCTCGCCGGCGCCCGGGATCGAACCCGGGTATGTATGTATGTACTGTTCCTAAATAAATTATTATTATTAAGACGAATATATAATATATATAATATATAATATAATATAAATATAAAATATAAAGAATATAATATCAGAATATAATATAAAATATAAAATATAAAATATAAAGAATATAAAATATAATAAATATAAAATATAAAATATAAAAATATAAATATAATATAAAATATAATATAATATAATAGCAGAATATAAAAATCTTATGAACTTTTAAAATTCTACAAAAGTGAATTAGAAATAGGCATTTAAAAGTAGGCAAAATAATATTAAAATCACAACTTGAAGTATAGATAAATAAAAAAATATAGTAAGGAAGCCCAATGCTCCATGAGAGAGAGCAGCATCCTCGTAGTGCCTGGTAGCCTGGTGGATAGCGCGCAGGACTCGTAATTCTGTGGCGCGGGTTCGATTCCCGCACGAGGCAGAAACAAATGGGCAAAGTTTCTTTCACCCTGAATGTCCCTGTTACCTAGCAGTAAATAGGTACCTGGGTGTTAGTCAGCTGTCACGGGCTGCTTCCTGGGGGTGGAGGCCTGGTCGAGGACCGGGCCGCGGGGACACTAAAGCCCCGAAATCATCTCAAGATAACCTCAAGATAGCCTACTTCACTATCTGGAGTGAAGATTAGGATAGCCACCACATATTAAGAGGATAATGGAGCATGCACATAGCTCGAGTGCAGGGGGGAGTTGTGTAAAATCCTGGTTTGTGTCTCGGAGAGGCTGCAGGATCCAAATAAGTTCAGTAGAACTTCTGGTTTCAACTCTTTTGACCATGTCGTAGCTCAGTCGATTAAGGCAGCGTATGGGATGATCTCGGACGTAGGTTCGAATCCTCGTCACGGCCCTTGTGGATTTGTTCAGGATCATGGAGTATTAATGTCAATCTCTCCTGTTAACTGCAGTTTAATGGGACAACCTCAGAATAAATATGACGATTAATAGGTTAGGGAGAATATATACCATATTCTGATTTACAACTTTTGCTCAATGATTCTTAGTGGAACAACCTTTCTTTCCCGTTAGACTTGGGGGCCTTGGTGTACGCACAGCCACACTAACAGCTCTACCAGCCTTCGTATCCTCTTCCTCAGCATCTCTTGAGGTTATCTTGAGATGATTTCGGGGCTTTAGTGTCCCCGCGGCCCGGTCCTCGACCAGGCCTCCACCCCCAGGAAGCAGCCCGTGACAGCTGACTAACACCCAGGTACCTATTTTACTGCTAGGTAACAGGTGCATCAGGGTGAAAGAAACTCTGCCCATTGTTTCTCGCCGGCACCCGGGATCGAACCCGGGACCACAGGATCACAAGTCCAGCGTACTGTCCGCTCGGCCGACCGGCTCCCTGCAACAATGTTAAAGGAAATCATACCAAATTACCTAGGCACTTTAAAAAGGGTATACGATCCTTGTTTCGTAAACTCCACCAATATGAAGGTTAGGTTAGGTTAGGTTAGGTTAGGTTAGGTTAGGTTAGGTTAGGTTAGGTTAGGTTTCTCTTACAACAATCCAGACTCGTTTATTGTGTTAATTTAGAGAGAGACAACAATGTGGCGATGCTGCAGCAACACACCGAGAGATCACAAGTCTCCGTGGCTAGTGATCACCGCAGACTGGCTAGTCTGCCTCACCTGATGCTCCCCATGCTGGGGATTTTCTATTAACGTCCACCCATGAGAGCTTATTAAAATTCCAAAATGAACTTTGGAGAGTTAATATTTCAACTTCCCATGTTGACCATTAGAAATATAGGTAAGATTCGGTGTTTATATATTGATTTAACTCTTTCGTGCATACTTAATAGGACTCGCACGCATTTGTATAAAGATTAAGTCAATATTTAATTAACACACACAAAAAAACAAGAAAACACACTATTAGGTGAATATTCAGTGAGAATCCACAAAGTCTACTCTGAATACTCCTTATTTTCTTCTCCGAGACTATGGGTCCGTGTGTGTGTGTGTGTGTGTGTGTGTGTGTGTGTGTGTGTGTGTGTGTGTGTGTGTGTGTGTGTGTGTGTGTGTGTGTGTGTGTGTGTATGTGTGTGTGTGTGTGTGTGTGTATGTGTGTGTGTGTGTGTGTGTGTGTAAATTACGAAAATTAACACGTGATGAAAAATGTGACAATGTCAGACCACGAAAGAAGAATTGAAACAAGAATTTCTTTAAGTACTTTCGTATTTAATAATACATCTTCAGAAGGACCCTTCTGAAGATGAATGATTAAATACGAAAGTACTTAAGGAAATTCCTGTTTCAACTCTTCCTCCGTGGTCTGACATTGTCATTATATATATATATATATATATAGATATATATATATATATATATATATATATATATATATATATATGTATATATATATATATATATATATATATATATATATATATATATATATATATATATTCTCTATACTAAGGGAAAGCAAAACCCCTGAATGTATTACTTAGCGTCCAGTTTCCTCTCTGGGTTTGTGTTCGAGTTGTTTTAGGGCGCCAGTTACCAAAGTATAGCACAAACTCTCTAATTGGATGATGCTAAGCGTTTTACTTGGGCCAAACTAGAGGGCATTTTTCTTGCACCAGTTTCTTGAAAGTAGAAGTTAATTCATTAACAAACTCTCATTGTGCAGACCTTTCTTCGGGGCCCGAGTTAACTCGACGGAGGAAGTGTGTATTTCCTTCAATATAGACAGCTTCTGGGGGAGGTAGACAGCTTCTGAAGAGGTAGACAGCTTCTGGAGAGGTAGACAGTTTCAGGAGAAGTCGACAGCTTCTGGAGAGGTAGACAGCTTCTGAAGAGGTAGACAGCTTCTGAAGATGTAGACAGGCTTCTAAAGAGGCAGACAGCTTCTGAAGAGGCAGACAGCTTCTAAAGAGAAACAGACAGTTTCTGAAGATGCAGACAGCTTCTAAAGAAGCAGACAGCTTCTAAAGAAGCAGACAGCTTCTAAAGAAGCAGACAGCTTCTAAAGAAGCAGACAGCTTCTAAAGAAGCAGACAGCTTCTAAAGGAGCAGACAGCTTCTAAAGAAGCAGACAGCTTCTAAAGAAGCAGACAGCTTCTAAAGAAGCAGACAGCTTCTAAAGAAGCAGACAGCTTCTAAAGAAGCAGACAGCTTCTAAAGAAGCAGACAGCTTCTAAAGCAGCAGACAGCTTCTAAAGCAGCAGACTGTCTCTGAAGAAACTGATACACCTATATACAGACTTGAATTTATACATATATATGTATTCTCAAACACGCATTAAGAAGAATTAAAGTGAGTATAAATATATGTATTCTCATACACTCATTAAACACCGGATAAATAATTAGTTTATTTACTGTACCAGAACACCTCTTTACAAGAACACTCATGTAATTGCACATTCAGGGAGCTGTGTTGCTTGCAATGTTGTTTTATCAAAGCATTGCTTATTCTTGTCATGAGCTCCAGCTAATTGCCAAGTATTCAGTACCTAACGCCCACCCAAAAAAAGGATACATAACTAATTAATTCTCAGCTCCAAATATATAAGAGTAACACGAGCGCGGAGACGAATACCATTTGTTCAAATAGTTCTCTAACTTCTCCAATTTTGCGTTCCTGTTCATATTTGTAAATTCTTTGTTGACATGAACATTTACCAGGCGTTAACCAGGTGTCTGGTGCTCGGTTATAGCCTCTCTGGTTAAAATTAGAAGCGATATTAAACTTTTCCAATAATTCCGCTGCTTAAACAAACCGGGAGAAGCGGAATTTGCTAATTACTAACTTTCTATACGACTGGTGAAATATTCTTGGCGTAGGTAACGGGTAGGAAACGCATTGTAATTAATTCATCCTTTAATCTCAACCATAACAATATCCATTTCATAATTCTGGGGAAAAAAGAAAGAAATATTGCTCATTGAATTTATATTATGAGTCTCTTGTGTTAGGTTAGGTTAAAGGGAAGCTCGCAAGACTCCGATGTACTGATATAGAGCAAGCTGGGGGAGCAAGGAAGGGGAATAAACTCCACCATCTTTTCCCCCTCTTCCGTCTGTTCCAGGAGATCCGCTTCCCCTCTCTTGAACCTCCCGCGCCATTTTCTTCACCCATTGGCTAGGAACCTTCCCGTCTCACTCTTGCGAGAGCTCTGTCTCCTCTCCCTCTCTATTTCTCTCTCATTTTCCTCTCTCGCTCTCACAGACGCTATCCAGGCGCCAGCCGCTTCTCTCTTCTTTACTCTTGTGCCTCTTGTTGATCCCAGTGTCCCAAGATGATTTTTTGAAGTCTGTTCTCTCTTTTTGGGGGATTTTTGGGGGAGTCTGTTCTCTCTTTTTAGGGGATTTTTTTTGGAGTCTGTTCTCTCTTTTTGGGGGATTTTTTTGGGAGTCTGTTCTCTCTTTTTGGGGGATTTTTTGGGAGTCTGTTCTCTCTTTTTGGGGGATTTTTTGGGGGAGTCTGTTCTCTCTTTTGGGGGGATTTTTTTGGGGAGTTTGTTCTCTCTTTTTGGGGGATTTTTTGGGGGAGTCTGTTCTCTCTTTTTGGGGGATTTTTTTTGGGGAGTCTGTTCTCTCTTTTTGGGGGATTTTTTTGGGGAGTCTGTTCTCTCTTTTTGGGGGATTTTTTTGGGGAGTCTGTTCTCTCTTTTTGGGGGATTTTTTTGGGAGTCTGTTCTCTCTTTTTGGGGGATTTTTTTTGGCCTCCAAGGGTTCTGATTTTGGGCGTTCCTGGATTGGAGATGCTTCATAGGTGTCTCACCTGTGAGGGATTATAAGGAGCTGGTGGATATAGCTGTGTTTTGAGTCTGTAGTTGAGTCATAGACATCTTTAAACGACTCGAATCTTTATTTTATCTCTATTCTCCGGGGTCTATGTCCGGCATCTTCCTTCCACACCCTCTTTACACACTCACACACTCACACACACACACACTCAAGCGACCCCTCCTCCCTACACCCACGACCCCTCTTTCCATTCATATACAGCTCTACTCCCCTCTTCTTCCCCTTCTCTTCCAAGCGCTGCCAATCTCCACGCTAACAAACACTCACTTTATCTCTCAATTACACATTTTAAGCCTCTCTACCTTGCTTCCTTTCACTGTGTTTCCTACGGACATGGTTGGGCTTTCTTGGTCACCTTCGTAATACTGTATGCGCTGTTTTGCTGTTATGTATGCGCTGTTTTGCTGTTATGTATGCGCTGTTTTGCTGTGATGTATGCGCTGTTTTGCTGTTATGTATGCGCTGTTGTGCTGTTATGTATGCCCTGTTTTGCTGTGATGTATGCCCTGTTTTGCTGTGATGTATGCGCTGTTTTGCTGTTATGTATGCGCTGTTTTGCTGTTATGTATGCCCTGTTTTGCTGTTATATATGCGCTGTTTTGCTACAGTTGCATACCTGTTGTGCTGTTAAGAATTTGCTGTTTTTGCTGTAATTGTTTGTTAGTTCTTTTGTAATTGTATAGCAGTTATTCTACCATTGTACAGGAGTTTTCTACCATTGTACAGGAGTTTTCTACCATTGCACAGTAGTTATTCTACCATTGCACAGTAGTTATTCTACCATTGCACAGTAGTTATTCTACCATTGCACAGCAGTTATTCTACCATTGCACAGTAGTTATTCTACCATTGCACAGGAGTTTTCTACCATTGCACAGCAGTTATTCTACCATTGCACAGTAGTTATTCTACCATTGCACAGCGGTTATTCTACCATTGCACAGCAGTTATTCTACCATTGCACAGCAGTTATTCTACCATTGCACAGTAGTTATTCTACCATTGCACAGGAGTTATTCTACCATTGTACAGGAGTTTTCTACCATTGCACAGGAGTTATTCTACCATTGTACAGGAGTTTTCTACCATTGCACAGGAGTTATTCTACCATTGTACAGGAGTTATTCTACCATTGCACAGCAGTTATTCTACCATTGCACAGCGGTTATTCTACCATTGCACAGCAGTTATTCTACCATTGCACAGCGGTTATTCTACCATTGCACAGCAGTTATTCTACCATTGCACAGCAGTTATTCTACCATTGCACAGTAGTTATTCTACCATTGCACAGGAGTTATTCTACCATTGTACAGGAGTTTTCTACCATTGCACAGGAGTTATTCTACCATTGTACAGGAGTTTTCTACCATTGCACAGGAGTTATTCTACCATTGCACAGCAGTTATTCTACCATTGCACAGTAGTTATTCTACCATTGCACATCGGTTATTCTACCATTGCACAGCAGTTATTCTACCATTGCACAGCAGTTATTCTACCATTGCACAGCAGTTATTCTACCATTGCACAGTAGTTATTCTACCATTGCACAGGAGTTATTCTACCATTGCACAGCAGTTATTCTACCATTGCACAGTAGTTATTCTACCATTGCACAGGAGTTTTCTACCATTGCACAGCAGTTATTCTACCATTGCACAGTAGTTATTCTACCATTGCACAGCGGTTATTCTACCATTGCACAGCAGTTATTCTACCATTGCACAGCAGTTATTCTACCATTGCACAGTAGTTATTCTACCATTGCACAGGAGTTATTCTACCATTGTACAGGAGTTTTCTACCATTGCACAGGAGTTATTCTACCATTGTACAGGAGTTTTCTACCATTGCACAGGAGTTATTCTACCATTGCACAGGAGTTATTCTACCATTGCACAGCAGTTATTCTACCATTGCACAGCGGTTATTCTACCATTGCACAGCAGTTATTCTACCATTGCACAGCGGTTATTCTACCATTGCACAGCAGTTATTCTACCATTGCACAGCAGTTATTCTACCATTGCACAGTAGTTATTCTACCATTGCACAGGAGTTATTCTACCATTGTACAGGAGTTTTCTACCATTGCACAGGAGTTATTCTACCATTGTACAGGAGTTTTCTACCATTGCACAGGAGTTATTCTACCATTGCACAGCAGTTATTCTACCATTGCACAGTAGTTATTCTACCATTGCACATCGGTTATTCTACCATTGCACAGCAGTTATTCTACCATTGCACAGCAGTTATTCTACCATTGCACAGCAGTTATTCTACCATTGCACAGTAGTTATTCTACCATTGTACAGGAGTTATTCTACCATTGTACAGGAGTTTTCTACCATTGCACAGGAGTTATTCTACCATTGCACAGGAGTTATTCTACCATTGTACAGCAGTTATTCTACCATTGCACAGCAGTTATTCTACCATTGCACAGTAGTTATTCTACCATTGCACAGTAGTCATTCTACCATTGCACAGCAGTTATTCTACCATTGCAAAGTAGTTATTCTACCATTGCACAGGAGTTTTCTACCATTGTACAGGAGTTCTTTTGTAATTGCTTATAATTATTTCTGAATTGAAACAACCGTTTTGCTCCAATTACAGTTGTTCTGCTATTATATAATTGGTATTTTGCTGTAATTACATATTAGTTCACCTGTAATGGAACAGACTTTTAACTGTCGTTGAACATATGTTCTGCTGTTATGGAACTTTTGACTTTGTTATGATTCTACTGTATTTCCTTGCAATGATTTTATTTCTTGGAATGCTTTTGTTTCTTGCAATGCTTTCATTTCTTGCAATGCTTTCATTTCTTGCAATGCTTTCATTTTTGCAATGCTTTCGTTTCTTGCAATGATTTCATTTCTTGCAATGCTTTCGTTTCTTGTAATGATTTCATTTCTTGTAATGATTTCGTTTCATGCAATGATTTCATTTCTTGCAATGATTTCATTTCTTGCAATGTTTTCATTTCTTGCAATGCTTTCATTTTTGCAATGCTTTCATTTCTTGCAATGCTTTCATTTCTTGCAATGATTTCATTTCTTGCAATGATTTCATTTCTTGCAATGCTTTCATTTCTTGCAATGCTTTCGTTTCTTGCAATGATTTCATTTCTTGCAATGATTTCATTTCTTGCAATGATTTCGTTTCTTGCAATGATTTCATTTCTTGCAATGTTTTCATTTCTTGCAATGCTTTCATTTTTGCAATGCTTTCGTTTCTTGCAATGATTTCATTTCTTGCAATGCTTTCATTTCTTGCAATGCTTTCGTTTCTTGCAATGATTTCATTTCTTGCAATGATTTCGTTTCTTGCAATGATTTCATTTCTTGCAATGCTTTCATTTCTTGCAATGCTTTCATTTCTTGCAATGCTTTCGTTTCTTGCAATGATTTCATTTCTTGCAATGCTTTCATTTCTTGCAATGATTTCATTTCTTGCAATGCTTTCATTTCTTGCAATGCTTTCGTTTCTTGCAATGATTTCATTTCTTGCAATGATTTCATTTCTTGCAATGCTTTCGTTTCTTGCAATGCTTTCATTTCTTGCAATGCTTTCATTTCTTGCAATGCTTTCATTTCTTGCACAAATCCATTTTCCTTTCTGTTTGACCTGACGTTTCATATTGAATCATTGCTGAGTTGATGACCAGGCCACACACTAGAAGGTGAAGGGACGACGACGTTTCGATCCGTCCTGGACCATTCTCGACTTGAGAATGGTCCAGGACGGACCGAAACGTCGTCGTCGTCCCTTCACCTTCTAGTGTGTGGTCTGGTCAACATACTTTAGCCACGTTATTGTGACTCCTCGTCTACATTGCTGAGTTGTCACACAGTCACTAAAATGATGTATTATATTGCCCTAACTTAACCCAACTGAGGACTCATGATAGAAAACGAAGGGGTAGGGGAGAGAGGGGAAGATGTATGGGCAAAGGGAAGGGGGGAGAGAGGTGGTGATTTAGAGTGAGGGGAGGGTGATGGGTCAATGGGTAGGAGGTGTATATTTGAATTAGTAATGATGATATTATCAATATGTGAAATGACCTAGAGATCTGTAGGTTAAGTTCACCAACACGGCCAATAGGGTGTACACCCCAATACGTCCAATAGGCTATGTACACCACGTCCAATAGCCTTTACACCCCAACACGTCCAATAAGCTATACACCACCTCAAGTCCTACAAGAGGAAGAAAACTGACGGTACGAGAAAACATGTTGGACTTTTGCTTATTCAACTTAGTCTGTTTATATATGGAAGTGACTTCCATACAAGTCCATGACTTATATGGAAGTCTTATATGGTTTATATGTGGCAGTGACTTCCATATAAGTCCATGACTTATATGGAAGTCTTATATGGTTTATATGTGGCAGTGACTTCCATATAAGTCCATGACTTATATGGAAGTCTTATATGGTTTATATGTGGCAGTGACTTCCATATAAGTCCATGACTTATATGGAAGTCTTATATGGTTTATATGTGGCAGTGACTTCCATATAAGTCCATGACTTATATGGAAGTCTTATATGGTTTATATGTGGCAGTGACTTCCATATAAGTCCATGACTTATATGGAAGTCTTATATGGTTTATATGTGGCAGTGACTTCCATACAAGTCCATGACTTATATGGAAGTCTTATATGATTTATATGTGGCAGTGACTTCCATGTATATAAAAGACTAAGCTAAATAATGAAAAGTTTTCACCCATGGGGAACACTTTAGGTTCACCAAGTTGTTGTGGAGTGGAAGGATTTTAGATGTCTCGATCTGTAATGTCATATAACGACCTCTAACGACTTGTAACGACCTCTAGCGGCTTGTAACGACCTCTAGCGGCTTGTAACGACCTCTAGCGGCTTGTAACGACCTCTAGCGGCTTGTAACGACCTCTAGCGGCTTGTAACGACCTCTAGCGGCTTGTAACGACCTCTAGCGGCTTGTAACGACCTCTAGCGGCTTGTAACGACCTCTAGCGGCTTGTAACGACCTCTAGCGGCTTGTAACGACCTCTAGCGGCTTGTAACGACCTCTAGCGGCTTGTAACGACCTCTAGCGGCTTGTAACAACCTCTAGCGGCTTGTAACGACCTCTAGCGGCTTGTAACGACCTCTAACGACTTGTAACAACCTGTAACGACCTCTAGCGGCTTGTAACGACATCTAGCGGCTTGTAACGACCTCTAGCGGCTTGTAACGACCTCTAGCGGCTTGTAACGACCTCTAACGACTTGTAACAACCTGTAACGACCTCTAACGACTTGTAACGACCTCTAACGACTTGTAACGACCTCTAACGACTTGTAACAACCTGTAACGACCTCTAACGACCTCTAACGACTTGTAGTTTCTTGTGACGACTTGAAACTAGGTTTATTGATATTGACCTGTAATTATGTGTAATGATTAAAGACGGTACTCAACATGCACTTTAATTGAGTCCAACCAGGCTGCCAATTTGATATCATTGGTAAAGATACGCGTAATTATTGACAATTTTACGCTAATATATTAAAACACGTTTTGCATTTTTCTTTGAAGTTAAAGCAAAAAAATTGTGTATTTTGTGTTATCTTGGTGTAAATTGTTGAATAACAGAGGTGATATACCTTAAAGCTGATATCATGAGGTGATATCAGAGGTAATATACCTTAAAGCTGATATCATGAGGTGATATCAGAGGTAATATACCTTAAAGCTGATATCATGAGGTGATATCAGAGGTAATATACCTTAAAGCTGATATTTCATGATTCATTTAGCAATAAATTAAGTCTTTGAGAAAAGCAATTTTTATTATTAAACTAATTTATTAGTTTGCAATTATTCTGAAATGTATTAGGATGTATTTTTTATTTTATTTTACCTTTATTCCCCTCAGTTATTTTAATTATAATTACGCTCGTTAGTTGGTTGGTGTTATGTGGTGTTAATTATTTTTAAATGCTGCCTTCCTGCATCTGTTTGTTAGTCGTAATGCTCTCTCTCTGGTATAGTTAGGGTCTATATGTAATATAGTTAGGGCTTCTTATATGTGATATAGTTAGGGCTTCTTATATGTGATATAGTTAGGGCTTCTTATATGTGATATAGTTAGGGCTTCTTATATGTGATATAGTAGGCCCTTCTTATATGTGATTTAGTAGGACCTTCTTATATGTGATATAGTAGGACCTTCTTATATGTGATATAGTTAAGGCTTCTTATATGTGATATAGTAGGACCTTATATGTGATATAGTAGGACCTTCTTATATGTGATATAGTAGGACCTTCTTATATGTGATATAGTTAGATGTTTATTCTGTGATATAGTCAAGGGTTTCTTCTCTGTGACAGTCAAGGGGACGTCTGTACATCAGTACACTACTCATCCTGAGGCTCAAAGCACATTCTTGTCCTATATGCTGTTACTGATAATGCTATATAGCGCTATATAATGCTATATAGCGCTATATAATGCTATATAGCGCTATATAATGCTATATATAGTCGTGTGTTGAACACAATGACTTGCTTTTGGTTAAGTGTTGTGTTCCAGAGTGTGTTTCTCTACTTGAGATAATTATCTACGTGAGTAAATAACTACGTGAGCCTTATCTACGTGTGCGTTATCTACGTGAGCCATATCTACCTGAGCGTAGCATGGATGTGGATACAAGTCTTCACAGTACCATGCTTTAGTTTTTAGGAATTTCTACCTTAGCTATCACCATAACTTCTACCACCATCGCATCTACCTTTATTATTTCTACTACTACCACATCTACTATCATATATCTCTCATTACAACCATAACTACTCTATTTACCAACACCAACAAAAGCCTTATCATCACCAGAAACATACCACTATCAACACAACCACTTACACTATCATCACCACTACCTGCTCCCTCACCACCAAACCTCCTTCACAACCACCACCACAACCACCACCACAACCACCACCACAACCCAGAGACGAAATGCCATCTGCACGACACGACGTCACAAGAAAGCTGCAGGCTTGTGCCACAAACACTAAGGTGATGTCACAACCACACGACATCACCCCCAGATGACACCACCAGACACCACCAGACGACACCACCACAATCCACTACACTATACGACACCATTGTTCATAATGTCTGACTCTTAATTTTCTAACTCTCCATTTTGTAAAAACACACACACACACACACACACACACACACACACACACACACACACACACACACACACACACACACACACACACACACACACACACAGGGACGTTAGAAAGACCTTTTTCAGTGTCAGAGTAGTTAACAGGTGGAATGCATTAGGCAGTGGTGGAGGCTGACTCCATACACAGTTTCAAATGTAGATATGATAGAGCCCAGTAGGCTCAGGAATCTGTACACCAGTTGATTGACAGTTGAGAGGCGGGACCAAAGAGCCAGATTTCAACCCCCGCAAGCACAACTA
Source organism: Procambarus clarkii (assembly GCF_040958095.1). Lineage (NCBI taxonomy): Eukaryota > Metazoa > Arthropoda > Malacostraca > Decapoda > Cambaridae > Procambarus > Procambarus clarkii. The sequence goes on from NC_091222.1 coordinate 27,771,573, forward strand.
GGTGAGAACACACAAAGAGAGAGAGAGAGAGAGAGAGAGAGAGAGAGAGAGAGAGAGAGAGAGAGAGAGAGAGAGAGAGAGAGAGAGAGAGAGAGAGAGAGAACATTTCCCCTCTGGCCTATCACCCCCTCTCATCTGAAGCGTCTCTTTACCACCAGATCCTTTCTTTTAATCTCCCATCCCATTCTGGCGTCCCAGCACCTATCATTTGCACTCTTCCACTCCCCTCTTCCAGACCACGCCCAAGTTCGCTTCCCTCAGTCGACTTTTCCTGCCGATCCTCTTGTTGGAGTCTTCAGCCTCTCTTTACTGCTCTTTACCTTCTAGAGGGGACTTTATTTTGTCTTACCCGGCTGCTCCAAATATTTTTATTTTTCAGGATAGGTTATTCTCCTCGGATGAGGCCTTTGAATGATGTCAAGATTGTATGCAGGCGAGGAGTCACAATAACGTAGCTGAAATATGTTAAGCAAACCACACACTAGAAAGTGAAGGGACGACGACGTTTCGGTCCGTCTTGGACCATTCTCAAGGCGAATGTGATCCAGGACGGACCGAAACGTTGTCGTCCCTTCACTTTTAGTCATCCTTCTCTTCAAAATGGTGTTTTAGTTCCATTTTTACAGTGTTGTTCATCATATATTAATGTGGTTTTTAAGGTATATTGGACCTTCTGTCAGCGACTCCAGTGAAAGTCCTGTTCTGCTGGGTGAAATTTTTTTATTGATATATACAAGAGTTCTTATATTATTGTAAGAATGGTATGAGAATATGCTTAAGAATATGCGCTGAGTTTACACTCTACTTAAGTTGTAGATATAGTCCAGGGGCCAGATTCACGAAAGCACTTACGTACCTGTATATCTTTTCTCAATCTTTGGCGGCTTTGTTTACAATTATTAAACAGTTAAAGAGCTCCGAAGCACCAGGAGGCTGTTTATAACAATAACAACAGTTGATTGGCAAGTTTTCATGCTTGTAAACTGTTTAATAAATGTAACCAAAGCCGTCAAAGATTGAGGAAAGATCTACACGTTCATAAGTGCTTGCGTAACTGCTTCGTGAATCTGGCCCCAGGTTCGTAAGTGCTTGCGTAACTGCTTCGTGAATCTGACCCCCAGGTTCGTAAGTGCTTGCGTACCTGCTTCGTGAATCTGGCCCCCCAAGTTCGTAAGTGCTTGCGTAACTACTTCGTGAATCTGGCCCCAGGTTTCCACCTGAGTCCCCTTGTTCGTATTCCCCTCTCCCACTTGTGCTAAATATTCTGTCCTTATCTACCCTATCAATTCTCCTGAGAATCTTGTAGGTCGTAATTATGTCTCTCTAACTCTTCAGTCTGCCAGTGACGAAATGTTTAATTCAAGTAGCCTTTCCTCGTAACTCATACCTCTCAGCTCTGGGACTACTCTGTGGTTATACCTTTGAAATTTCTCTGACTTTGTCTTATGTTCGATTCAGTATGGACTCGACGCTGGAGCCACAAATGTGGTACTCATAGAGAGCCGGTCGGCCGAGCGGACAGCACGGCTGGACTGTGATCCTGTGGTCCCGGGTTCGATCCCAGGCGCCGGCGAGAAACAATGGGCAGAGTTTCTTTCACCCTATGCCCCTGTTACCTAGCAGTAAATAGTTACCAGGGTGTTAGTCAGCTGTCACGGGCTGCTTCCTGGTGGTGGAGGCCTGGTCGAGGACCGGACCGCGGGGACACTAAAGCCCCGAAATCATCTCAAGATAACCTCAAGATAACCTGAAGGTTCTGAGTTTGTTACACAAGTTTCTAAAGGAAGTTCTTATATTAGGCCAACTAAGTAGATGTCGCTAATGATATCCTTTTGATGTTGGTTTAAGGAAGCAAGTGTGATGTGATATCAGGCCTTGTGATATCTTGTTTTCTACCTTATTATTGAAGTAATCCTGCACCTAATTGGTAATTTGTTTCCGGCCTCCTGCTCCCTACGCCTATTTTCATTACTTTGCACTTATTTGAGTTGAACTCTAGTAGCCATTTAAGGGACCATTCCTTCATTTTGTCCAGATCATCTTGCAGTCTTTTGCTATCTTCCTTTGTCTTCATTCTTCTCATAATTGTTCTGTATCACCTGCAAACATTGAGAGAAAAAGTGTGTATATGTGTGTGTGTTTGTGTGTGTGTGTGTGTGTGTGTGTGTGTGTGTGTGTGTGTGTGTGTGTGTGTGTGTGTGTGTGTGTGTGTGTGTGTGTGTGTGTATGTGTGTACTTATCTAATCGTACTTACCTAATTGTGCTTGCGGGGGTTGAGCTCTGACTCTTTGGTCCCGCCTCTCAACCGTCAATCAACAGGTGTACAGGTTCCTGAGCCTGTACACTGTGTGTGTGTGTGTGTGTGTGTGTGTGTGTGTGTGTGTGTGTGTGTGTGTGCGTGTGTGTGTGTGTGTGTGTGTGGATGCGTGGTCCAGTTGGCCTTCCTCCTCCATTTCAAACTCATCTTGGGTTGCTCTAATTTTCCTATCCTTTGCCTCTTATCTCATTATTCTTGTTCTCCTATTCCCTCTCTGCTTTTTCCCATCATTGTGATCGCCATTTTGTCTTTGTGTTCGTTTCTTGTGGGTTTGTTTGTATGTCTCTTTCTGTTCCATTTTGGCATCTTTTCCATCTCCTTCATTCACTCTTCCTATCCTCTCTATCTTCGTCTGTCTGTCACATCTCTTCCTCCTGTCTCCTATTCCATTTTCACTACTTATAGTCCACCTTTCCTTATCGCCATTCTCAGCTCCTACTACTTCTTTCTCATTTCTCTTCCACCTTTTTCATTCTCCATCTCCTGTTCCTCCTCATCTCATTTCCTACCTTCAAATCTGTCTTCTCCTCTACGTCTTCTGTATCTTCTCTTTCTCGTTATCCTCCTCCTGCTGCTATCCTCCCCCTTTCTGGCCCTCGGGGTCCAAGGGTCGATATCAGGACTGGAGAGAGAGAGACCTCCTCGCTGGACCTCAGTAATTGCGTTTCAGGCCGGTGATTGTCGACTCCCAAGACTTTCTTCTGTGGAAGACATTTCTGTCATCCTTTCGCTCATTTTGTTCTGCTGGAGCCAGTAGGGGTGGGCGAGACTCGTCACGGTCTGGAGTAATTAGTGGGGGTTATGGGGGGGGGGGGGGGTGTGTGGGTGTGGGTGTGTGTGCGTGTGGGTTTGGGTTTGTGGGTGTGTGTATGTGTGTGTGTGTGTGTGTGTGTGTGTTACTGATGCTGTTGAAACCAAAGTCTCTCTCTCTCTTTCTCATATATATATGTGTGTGTGTGGGTGTGTGGGTGTGGGTTTGTGGGTGTGGGTGTGTGTGTGTGTGTGTGTGTGTGTTACTGATGCTGTTGAAACCAAAGTCTCTCTCTCTCTCTCTTTCTCATATATATATATATATATATATATATATATATATATATGTGTGTGGTGTGTGTATGGGTGTGGGTGTGGGTGTGTGTGGGTGTGTGTGCGTGTGTGTGTGTGTGTGTGTGTGTGTGTGTGTGTGTGTGTGTGTGTGTGTGTGTGTGTGGGTGACTTTATAAGCCATTCAAACTTAAACTATATTACGTATTACAAGTATTTGCTTTAACGTACAAAAATGTTCAGTCGTAAGAAACAATATTTGTTTTAGTAATATATATTTTGTTAGCACACACACACACACACACACACACACACACACACACACACACACACACACACACACACACACACGAAAGACAGAGAGAGATAGAATTTGACTTCAACAGCATCAATAACGTATAGCTCATTCTCTAATTCACGCCAAGGCTCTAATTTTTATTCCAATATGTTCAAAAATATGTTTTAACTTCATTGTTTTAAGCACAAACTTGCTCACATTCTAATTATATACGACGTGTTTACTAAAATATATAAATATTGACCGTAATAAATGCTAAAATATATCTTAAAACAGTAATTTAGCACACAAAGGCGGAGTTTAGTTCCTGACGTCTGTTTGACAGACGATGATAACGTTAGATCAGCTTACAGCTTACAGATAACATTTAGACCATACTCAGAAGTCAGGCATCAAGCACTCAGACTCACACTCAGACAATCACGCACTCGGAAGGCAGACACTTAGCCACGCACTCAGTCAAGCGTCGAGGGCAGGCTTGGACTCAGATAACATCTCAACACACACTTCACAACGCACTCAGTGAAATACATCAGTGAACGCACTCAGTACACAACGCACTCAGTGAAATACATCAGTGAACGCACTCAGTACACAACGCACTCAGTGAAATACCGCAAATAAATATAGACCAAGATAGGCACTATCACCTCTCTCTCTCTCTCTCTCTCTCTCTCTCTCTCTCTCTCTCTCTCTCTCTCTCTCTCTCTCTCTCTCTCTCTCTCTCTCTCTCTCTCTCGCTCTCTCTCTCTCTCTCTCTCTCTCTCTCTCTCTCTCTCTCTCTCTCTCTCTCTCTCTCTCTCTCTCTCTCTCTCTCTCTCTCTCTCGCTCTCTCTCTCTCTCTCTCTCTCTCTCTCTCTCTCTCTCTCTCTCTCTCTCTCTCTCTCTCTCTCTCTCTCTCTCTCTCTCTCTCTCTCTCTCCCCTTATATAGCAGGTCTCTCTCCTAATTCTTTCCTCCCCTTATTGTACATATGCAAATTAGTTAGCGCACATTTCAGTATTACTAAAGTTCAGATAATTTCAATGATTTAAATGCCCTCTTCTGGGTGCTATTACATGCATCGTTAATAATTGTCAATATATGTTTATATTAACATTTAAGCCTCAAAGTGGAATCAAACTAAACATTGACTCTCATGGGTCATGAAAATTATAAAATATGTTTTATCTGGGGTTTACTAGACGGCACAAGCGCTTCGACCAGTTTTGCCGGGTCCTTATCCATTCTGGAGCAGTAATGAGCACCCGCCTTGGTTGGATCAGAAAGGACATTAGCATGATATAAGTTATCCCCGCATCGCAGAACCTGGCACTGGGGAAGCCTTACCTAACTCTAATACTTTGTGCCAAATTAATTATATTTCTAATTAGGCGAATCTAAGAATTGGCCCGATAATAATAAGTCTTGGGCGTGTGTGTATAGGAGGAGAGGGCGGGTAGGGTGCCAGTCGCAGAGGATTGCAGCGTGGCATTAGCTGGCACTAGATGGCTCTCCCATGTGGCCCTATACATAGGGCCACATAGGAGAGGCTAGGGAAGGATTGGGAAGGCTAGGGAAGGATTGGGAAGGCTAGGGAAGGCTAGGGAAGGCTAGGGAAGGCTAAGGAAGGCTAGGGAAGGCTAGGGAAGGCTAGGTAAGGCTAGGGAAGGCTAGGGAAGGTTAAGGAAGGCTAGGGAAGGCTAAGGAAGGCTAGGGAAGGCTAGGGAAGGCTAGGGAAGGCTAAGGAAGGCTAGGGAAGGCTAGGGAAGGCTAGGGAAGGCCTAAGGATGGCTAGGGAAGGCTAGGGAAGGCTAAGGAAGGCTAAGGAAGGCTAGGGAAGGCTAGGGAAGGCTAAGGAAGGCTAAGGAAGGCTAAGGAAGGCTAGGGAAGGCTAGGGAAGGCCTAAGGAAGGCTAGGGAAGGCTAAGGAAGGCTAAGGAAGGCTAAGGAAGGCTAGGGAAGGCTAGGGAAGGCTAGGGAAGGCTAAGGAAGGCTAGGGAAGGCTAAGGAAGGCTAAGGAAGGCTAAGGAAGGCTAAGGAAGGCTAGGGAAGGTTACGGAAGGCTAAGGAAGGCTAGGGAAGGCTAGGGAAGGCTAGGGAAGGCTAAGGAAGGCTAAGGAAGGCTAGGGAAGGCTAGGGAGGGCTAGGGAAGGCCTAAGGAAGGCTACGGAAGGCTAGGGAAGGCTAGGGAAGGCTAAGGAAGGCTAGGGAAGGCTAGGGAAGGCTAGGGAAGGTTAGGGAAGGCTAGGGAAAGCTAAGGAAGGCTAGGGAAGGCTAGGGAAAGCTAAGGAAGGCTAGGGAAGGCTAGGGAAGGCTCGGGAAGGCTAGGGAAGGCTAGGGAAGGCTAAGGAAGGCTAGGGAAGGCTAAGGAAGGCTAGGGAAGGCTAGGGAAGGCTAGGGAAGGCTAGGGAAGGCTAAGGAAGGCTAGGGAAGGCTAGGTTTTTCCACGGCAGCGTGGAAAAAGATCTAATTTCAGCTGCTTCAGATAATCTCATCAGGCAATGTTTAGAACGCATGCGAATGAGCTCAGGACTTCAGTACACCCCAAGATTAGCAAAACACCAGAAATGACTTTTCTCAACAGCCACTTGCCTCGTCACCCTAGACTCACGCCCACAGCCCCGCCCACGTTTCATCAACCACCCCCCCCCCCCCCCCTCAAAAATCGTCAACAATCCAGGAGGTACAATTAGTGAGAAGACGGAAGGAGGCAGCTGACTCCCTCAAACAAACTGAGAAATAACGGGTCTTAGCGACACTACCCCTCCAACCCGGCCGCCCTGGACGGCATTACGAGAGGCATTAAGGACAAAATGACCCGGAATCCGGAGTCGCAAGTCTGCTTAATGGAACGATTTGGACCACTTGCACGGCGAGGGGAACACGAGGGGGGGGGGGGAGGGGGTGCCAAGGAGTGAGGGAAGAGGGGTTGTACGAGAGGCTAGGAGGATGGAGGGGGAAGTGAGAGGGTTGCCTCACTTCTACGTGAAAAGGGAATTTGTGTACTTGTACCTCACTCTCACTTATAGGTGAGAGGTGAGGTATTCTTCCCTTTCTCACTTGAGGTGAGAAAGGGAAGAATATGCCTTTTTATATATTGTATATATCTTATATATTTAGGACGCCGGTCGGCCGAGCGGACAGCACACTGGACTTGTGATCCTGTGGTCCTTGGTTCGATCCCAGGCGCCGGCGAGAAACAATGGGCAGAATTTCTTTCACCCTATGCCCCTGTTACCTAGCAATAAAATAGGTACCTGGGTGTTAGTCAGCTGTCACGGGCTGCTTCCTGGGGGTGGAGGCCTGGTCGAGGACCGGGCCGCGGGGACACTAAAAAGCCCCGAAATCATCCCAAGATAACCTCAAGGAAGTACTTTCGTATATTAATACATCTTCAGAAGGAGTCACTCCTTCTGAAGATGTTTTAATATGCGAAAGTGCTTAAGGAAATTTCTGTTTCAAATTTCCTCCGTAGTTTGACACTGTCATATATCCTATATATATAGGAAGATTTTATATATATCAGTCAATGACAAAGGTTGCTTAAAGGGCATCCTTTTCATCAGTTGATTCACTATATCAACTTATATATATATGTTCATAACACTTCAGCTTTCATTATGTTCAATTTGTTCACTTATTCAGCTTTTTTGATGTTGATCTGACGTCTTAAGTGCTTGACTCCCACTTTAAAATGTATTTAAGAAACTTTCATTTGTAGCTTCTCGTCAATACTTACAAACATAGATGTTTTTTTAACATTTGTCAAATATTTATTTCTACGAGATATTAAACTCCTTTAAATGAGGAATTACAAAAATCATCTGTAAACGTTGTAAAACTCTGCTATTTACACGTAAAACTCTGCTATTTACACGTAAAACTCTGCTATTTACAGTTAAAACTCTGCTATTTACAGGTAAAACTTTGCTATTTACACGTAAAACTCTGCTATTTACACGTAAAACTCTGTTATTTACACGTAAAACTCTGCTATTTACAGGTAAAACTCTGTTATTTACACGTAAAACTCTGTTATTTACAGGTAAAACTCTGTTATTTACACGTAAAACTCTGCTATTTACAGATAAAACTCTGCTATTTACAGATAAAACTCTGCTATTTACACGTAAAACTCTACTATTTACACGTAAAACTCTGCTATTTACACGTAAAACTCTGTTATTTACAGGTAAAGCTCTGTTATTTACACGTAAAACTCTGCTATTTACACGTCATTAAGATCTTTAGGAACCTCCTCCTTTGAGTCTTCCTACCCATGTACATGGTCCCATCTGCACCCTAACCTAACCTTCCCTAGCCTTCCCTAGCCTTCCTTAGCCTTCCCTAGCCTTCCCTAACCTTCCCTAGCCTTCCCTAGCCTTCCCTAACCTTCCCTATCCTTCCCTAGCCTTCCCTAGCCTTCTATAGCCTTCGCTAACCTTCCCTTGCCTTCCCTATCCTTCCCTAACCTTCCCTAACCTTCCCAATCCTTCCCTATCCTTCTTTAGCCTTCCCTAGCCTTCCCTAGCCTTCCCTAGTCTTCCCAATCCTTCCCTAGCCTTCCCTAGTCTTTCCAATCCTTCCCTAGCCTTCCCTAGTCTTCCCAATCCTTCCCTAGCCTTCCCTAGCCTTCTCTAGTCTTCCCAATCCTTCCCTAGCCTTCCCTAGCCTTCCGTAGCCTTCCCTAACCTTCCCTAGCCTTCCCTAACCTTCCCTAGCCTTCCCTAACCTTCCCTAGCCTTCCCTAGCCTTCCCTAGCCTTCCTTATCCTTCCCTAACCTTCCCTAAGCTTCCCTAACCTTCCCTAGCCTTCCCTAACCTTCCCTAGCCTTCCCTAGTCTTCCCTATCCTTCCCTAGCCTTCCCTAGCCTTCCCTAGCCTTTCCTAGCCTTTCCTAGCCTTCCCTAACCTTCCCTAGCCTTCCCTAGTCTTCCCTATCCTTCCCTAGCCTTCCCTAGCCTTCCCTAGCCTTTCCTAGCCTTTCCTAGCCTTCTCTAACCTTCCCTAGCCTTCCCTAGCCTTCCCTAACCTTCTCTAACCTTCCCTAGCCTTCCCTAGCCTTCCCTACCCTTCCCTAACCTAACCTAACCTAACCTAACCTTCCCTAGCCCAACTTCTTAAAGAGTGATGGTAAACTATCTAGATGAAACACAAGACTCTACTTCACCATGGCTAAGAGAGAGAGTGAGGATTGTGACACCATACTATGGTGACCCGCTCCTTTCACTACCGGAAAAGGTCACATATATATATTAGTAAATAAATTAACAACAAAGTAAATATAGATACAATTATGTGTTTTTGTGGATATGTATTTTAGCGTGTAGATCATCCCATTAAAAGGCATATATGTCCTCCATGGAAGATATTCCATGGATTCTCAGGTTTTTTTCAGGTTAGGTTATCTTGAGGTTATCTTGAGATGATTTCGGGGCTTTAGTGTCCCCGCGGCCCGGTCCTCGACCAGGCCTCCACCCCCAGGAAGCAGCCCGTGACAGCTGACTAACACCCAGGTACCTATTTTACTGCTAGGTAACAGGGGCATAGGGTGAAAGAAACTCTGCCCATTGTTTCTCGCCGGCGCCTGGGATCGAACCCAGGACCACAGGATCACAAGTCCCGCGTGCTGTCTGCTCGGCCGACCGGCTCCCCAGGTCTAGGTAGGTAGGTCTATTTGCCACCTGGATTCTGGTAGATTGGGGATTCGGGTGTTGTTGTTTAAGATTCGGTATCCGGAGCAACAAGTTCCAAGTAGCACGGGCTATGGTGAGCCCGTGATTCAGGTGATATAGTTTCTCATGTGTATTATGCGACATGATCGAGTACCCTCTGTTCCAACTGGTATGGGAATCAGAGCCCCGATGTTCTCAAACACCCTAATTTGATAAGGTTTTTTTATTCAAAATTTTTATTTTACTTTAGTGATGTTATGTTTTCATGTACAAGTTTCCATGTCGGCGTTCAATCCCCGACTGTCCACAAGTGGTTGGGCACCATTCCTTTCCCCCGTCCCATCCCAAATCCTTATCCTGACTCCTTCCCAGTGCTATATAGTCGTAATAACTTGGCGCTTTCCCTTGATAATTCCTTTCCTTTCCTGTACAAAGTGTTGATGGTCGTGTTTCCACTGTTGTTGTTGTTAAAGATTCGCTATCTGGAACAAAAAATTCCAAGTAGCACGGGCTATGGTGAGCCCGTAGCGTGTTTCCACGTCTCATATACATATTTCTGACTCTTCTGAACTCTCTCAAAATTTGTGTTTTGGTTTAAATGATGAGAAATCCATCGAGTAGTCGGGATGATTTCCTGGGATCACAATTATTTTTCCTCTGCATCATCATGTACAACCAGACTGTTGGGAGAGGCATGAGAAGCTAGATCTCACTTACCCCAAGACATTGATACGTAAAGACACACACATATTGACACACACACACACACACATGTAGATATGATAGATTTCAAATGTAGATATGATAGAGCCCAGTAGGCTCAGGAATCTGTACACCAGTTGATTGACAGTTGAGAGGCGGGACCAAAGAGCCAAAGCTCAACCCCCGCAAGCACAATTAGGTGAGTACAATTAGGACAGTACACACATATTGACACATATACACACGCCAACCCGTTCTCGCAAATTTAATAAGTCAATATTGACTTATTAGTTGCGTGCATAGGTGACATACTAAACATAATAGTTTCCCTTGAAAAGCTTCATAGAAAACACCGACCTTACCTAACCTACTTAGTATGTTAAAATAAGCATCTTATAGCTTCGTAATTACAATTGTTACTTAACCTATTATAGGTATAGGTTAGGTAATAATTGTAATTACGAAGCAATAAGATGCTTATCTTAACATACTAAGTAGGTTAGGTAAGGTCGGTGTTTTCTATGAAGCTTTTCAAGGGAAACTATTATGTTAAGTATGTCACCTATGCACATATATAATAAGTCAATATTGACTTATTAAATTTGCGAGAACGGGTTGACACACGCACAGACACACACATATTGACACACATACACACGCACAGACACACACATATTGACACATATACACACGCACACACACACACACACGCACACACACACACACACACACACACACACACAGTCAAGGGATATATGCACGGTATATAGACGGAAAGATGAATCCCGTTTCTCGGTGTATATAGGGTGAGAGTATATTTTAGTCGGGTTCACCATAGCCTGTGCTACTTGCCCCGCTCCTGTGCCAGGTAAGTTAGGGGCTCACCATAGCCCGTGCTACTTGCCCCGCTCCTGTGCCAGGTAAGTTAGGGGCTCACCATAGCCCGTGCTACTTGGAACTTGTTCCGAGTAGCTGAATCTATAACAACAACAACATAACATTTTAGTCCTGAACCTAAGGTATACTTGCCGGTTGATAAGTTATATGACTTGAGCCCAAAACCATATAGAACTATACACATATATATTATTCCTAGTCTCATCTCCAGTGATAGCAAGCTAGAGGACATCTACAAGATATCCCAACACATATCCACAAGGGCCGTGACGAGGATTCGAACCTACCTCCGAGAGCATCCCAGACGCTGCCTTAATCGACTGAGCTACATGGTATAAGACATGATATCCCTCCGTGTGGATTTGTTCATTTGATGCATCACGCTATTGTGAGAAGTATCTGTGTGTATCTCAACACAGTTCCAAGCAGTGTTAAGAACCAGTGGTACTTTCTGGTTGGTCAGTAAGCTATCTGAGGAGACCTTAACAACCCAACCATGGCTGATATTTCTTAGGACCCACTCCAAACCATGAAAGACGTAGTTTGAAAGTGAAGGCAGTGTCGACCAGACCACACACTAGAAGATGAAGGGACGACGACGTTTCGGTCCGTCCTGGACCATTCACAAGCCGATTGTGAGAATGTGAGACAATCGACTTGAGAATGGTCCAGGACGGACCGAAACGTCGTCGTCCCTTCACCTTCTAGTGTGTGGTCTGGTCAACATACTTTAACCACGTTATTGTGACTCCTCGTCTACATATGAAGGCAGTGTTTTAATTCTCTTTATTCTCAGTCTCATTCACCGTCTTAAGGGCCTTTCCTGTGCCACACTTCTCTACCGCTTAAGCACCTTTCTTGATTATCATCCGTCTATTATCAAATGTAAAAATACAAATAGGGGATAAGCAGTTGATTCTCCATATCCTCAGCGGCTTCATCTGCGAATACTTATAATCCAGTGTGGTAAGCTGCCTCTTATCCTACTGCCAGCAAACGTCTTCCACCTTCTGAGATCCCATTCTTATCGGCCCCCATCATCACCAGATGCAAATAAGGTCTTTAGTGGTTTCTCCTTTATTATGCAGTCCTTGGAAGAGCCTCCAGGAACCCTCCAATTCGTTCCAGCTTCCCGCCTGAGCATCGTCTTCAGCCTTGGTCGAGTCTTTGGTGCCTTATCCGGACATCAGCGGGTGTGAAAGGGCAAATAAGACACGCTGGTTAATCCTCGTTGGTGGTCAGGCTCTTCCCACACTGGGGCGCCAGGGTGATATTTGGCGTCTTGGAGGAGGTGTAGTGTGTGTGTGTGTAGTGTGTGTGTGGGGGGGGGGAGTATTTCTGCTGCGTGATGGAGGGAGCATTTCTGTTGCGTGCTGGGGGGAGCATTTCTGTTGCGTGCTGGGGGGAGCATTTCTGCTGCGTGTTGGAGGAGGGGCATTTCTGTTGCGTGCTGGGGGGAGCATTTTTGTTGCGTGCTGGAGGGAGCATGGCTCTGGTGTGTGGGGAAATATGTCTGCGGTGAGGGAGAATGTCTGCGGTGTGAGGGAACATGTCTGCGGTATGAGAAGCCATTGTTGAAGTACTGATGAATGAATAACACGAAGATATACAACCCGTCTTCACAAATAATACATCGTATTTTGACGCCAAAAAAATCCCCACCCAACAAAATACAGCGTATTATAAATCACAGCTCACAACCAACAACATATTCTACGCTTGTGTCCGATAAATTCGCGTATTTTAATACGTTGTTTTAGGTCCGTTGCGCTAACTCAAGAGAATAAGCTGAGTCACGGGATATTTGCTTGGATTCATGTGTAGAATACCTAAACTTACTGAACTAATTGGTTGAGTTTGTGTATACGAAAGGTATATATATATATATATATATATATATATTGGCCACTGATATCTGTCTCTTGAGAAAATGTTTATGTATTAGAGACCTTGGAGAGAGAATGTTTATGTCTTAGAGGCCTGGGAGAGAGAATGTTTATGTATTAGAGGCCTGGGAGAGAGAATGTTTATGTCTTAGAGGCCTGGGAGAGAGAATGTTTATGTATTAGAGACCTGGGAGAGAGAATGTTTATGTCTTAGAGGCCTGGGAGAGAGAATGTTTATGTCTTAGAGGCCTGGGAGAGAGAATGTTTATGTCTTAGAGGCCTGGGAGAGAGAATGTTTATGTATTAGAGGCCTGGGAGAGAGAATGTTTATGTCTTAGAGGCCTGGGAGAGAGAATGTTTATGTATTAGAGGCCTGGGAGAGAGAATGTTGATGTATTAGAGGCCTGGGAGAGAGAATGTTTATGTCCTAGAGGCCTGGGAGAGAGAATGTTTATGTCCTAGAGGCCTGGGAGAGAGAATGTTTATGTCTTAGAGGCCTGGGAGAGAGAATGTTTATGTATTAGAGGCCTGGGAGAGAGAATGTTGATGTATTAGAGGCCTGGGAGAGAGAATGTTTATGTCCTAGAGGCCTGGGAGAGAGAATGTTTATGTCCTAGAGGCCTGGGAGAGAGAATGTTTATGTCTTAGAGGCCTGGGAGAGAGAATGTTTATGTCTTAGAGGCCTGGGAGAGAGAATGTTTATGTCTTAGAGGCCTGGGAGAGAGAATGTTTATGTCCTAGAGGCCTGGGAGAGAGAATGTTTATGTCCTAGAGGCCTGGGAGAGAGAATGTTTATGTCTTAGAGGCCTGGGAGAGAGAATGTTTATGTATTAGAGGCCTGGGAGAGAGAATGTTGATGTATTAGAGGCCTGGGAGAGAGAATGTTTATGTCTTAGAGGCCTGGGAGAGAGAATGTTTATGTCTTAGAGGCCTGGGAGAGAGAATGTTTATGTCTTAGAGGCCTGGGAGAGAGAATGTTTATGTCTTAGAGGCCTGGGAGAGAGAATGTTTATGTCCTAGAGGCCTGGGAGAGAGAATGTTTATGTCTTAGAGGCCTGGGAGAGAGAATGTTTATGTCTTAGAGGCCTGGGAGAGAGAATGTTTATGTCTTAGAGGCCTGGGAGAGAGAATGTTTATGTCTTAGAGGCCTGGGAGAGAGAATGTTTATGTCCTAGAGGCCTGGGAGAGAGAATGTTTATGTCTTAGAGGCCTGGGAGAGAGAATGTTTATGTCTTAGAGGCCTGGGAGAGAGAATGTTTATGTATTAGAGGCCTGGGAGAGAGAATGTTTATGTCTTAGAGGCCTGGGAGAGAGAATGTTTATGTCTTAGAGGCCTGGGAGAGAGAATGTTTATGTATTAGAGGCCTGGGAGAGAGAATGTTTATGTATTAGAGGCCTGGGAGAGAGAATGTTTATGTATTAGAGGCCTGGGAGAGAGAATGTTTATGTCCTAGAGGCCTGGGAGAGAGAATGTTTATGTCCTAGAGGCCTGGGAGAGAGAATGTTTATGTCTTAGAGGCCTGGGAGAGAGAATGTTTATGTATTAGAGGCCTGGGAGAGAGAATGTTTATGTATTAGAGGCCTGGGAGAGAGAATGTTTATGTCCTAGAGGCCTGGGAGAGAGAATGTTTATGTCCTAGAGGCCTGGGAGAGAGAATGTTTATGTCTTAGAGGCCTGGGAGAGAGAATGTTTATGTATTAGAGGCCTGGGAGAGAGAATGTTGATGTATTAGAGGCCTGGGAGAGAGAATGTTTATGTCCTAGAGGCCTGGGAGAGAGAATGTTGATGTCCTAGAGGCCTGGGAGAGAGAATGTTTATGTCCTAGAGGCCTGGGAGAGAGAATGTTTATGTCCTAGAGGCCTGGGAGAGAGAATGTGTAAGTACAATGACAGATCAAAATTCGTCAAAAATTCCGAACGGACCATAAACAAGTTGTACCTACGTATGGTCCATGTTCCATGGTCCATGGTCCGTGGTCCGTGGTCCGTGGTCCGTGGTCCATGGTCCATGGTCCATGGTCCATGTTCCATGGTCCATGGTCCGTGGTCCATGGTCCATGGTCCATGGTCCATGTTCCATGGTCCGTGGTCCGTGGTCCATGGGTTTACGGTGGGTCATGAGGCCAGGAGAATACAATCGGGTGAAACAATTCACGGAGGGGCCTCGTAGCCTGGTGGATAGCGCGCAGGACTCGTAATTCTGTGGCGCGGGTTCGATTCCCGCACGAGGCAGAAACAAATGGGCAAAGTTTCTTTCACCCTGAATGTCCCTGTTACCTAGCAGTAAATAGGTACCTGGGAGTTAGTCAGCTGTCACGGGCTGCTTCCTAGGGGTGGAGGCCTGATCGAGGACCGGGCCGCGGGGACACTAAAGCCTCGAAATCATCTCAAGATAACGGTAAAACATGAAATAAAACGAAACTAACGACAGTGAACGTGTCCCAACTACCCTTTGTTTTCTAAGGAGATAGTATCATAAAAACTGCGTCTTTAGCGAGGCTGAAGCTCGCGCCAATTCCGTCTTAACGATCACAGATGATAAGGATCACTATAAATTAAAGTGGGATTTGTTCCGCTCTGCTCCATTTGCCAGGTACAGTAAGACTGTTATATGTTTGCTCCTGGCAAGAGAATCTCGACCTTGTGGTGGTGGTGGATAGCACTGTACTCCTTCAGCAAGGTTTAAATTACCCTCATGCCTACTGAAAGCCTTCCCAAATGGAAGAGTTAAATCTTGGGGATTTCTCCTTCAGACCTCAGCAAGATGGCGAAGAGGAAGAAAGGGGAAAAAGCAGAAGGAATAGAAGAAGGCCGAGAGAGAGAAAGAGAGAGACAGAGACAGAGAATCGACTTGAGAATGGTCCAGGATGGACCGAAACGTCCAAAACGTCGTCGTCCCTTCACCTTCTAGTCTGTACTCACCTAGTTGTGCTTGCGGGGGTTGAGCTCTGGCTCTTTGGTCCCGCCTCTCAACTGTCAATCAACAGGTGTACAGGTTCCTGAGCCTATTGGGCTCTATCATATCTACACTTGAAACTGTGTATGGAGTCAGCCTCCACCACATCACTGCCTAATGCATTCCATTTGTCAACCACTCTGACACTAAAAAAGTTCTTTCTAATATCTCTGTGGCTCATTTGGGCACTCAGTTTCCACCTGTGTCCCCTAGTGCGTGTGTCCCTTGTGTTAAACAGCCTGTGTGGTCTGGTCATCATACTTTAGCCACGTTATTGTGACTCCTCGCCTGCAGAGACAGAGAAGTTACTCTAATGACAAGATCTACACTTACAAACTGCGATTCAGAAATATATCAGATGATAAATTTGTGATAACCGGAGCGTGGAAATTGATACTGGGTTAGAGGTTATCGCTTACACACAGAAATCACAATAGCGTGATGTATCAAATGAATAAATCCACAAGGGCCGTGACGAGGATTCGAACCTACGTCTGAGAGCATCCCAGACGCTGTCTTAATCGACTGAGCTACGACATGGTATAAGAATTGCAATTAGAAATTCTACGGAATTGACTTGGATCCTGCAGCCTCTCCGAGACACAAAACAGGGGAATTATGTAAAAATCCTGGTTTTATCTCGGAGAGGCTGCAGGATCCACGTAAATTCAGTAGAATTTCTGGTTGCAATTCTTTTGACCATGGCGTAGCTCAGTCGATCAAGGCAGCGTCTGGGATGCTCTCAGATGTAGGTTCGAATCCTCGTCACGGCTCTTGTGGATTTGTTCAGGTTATCGCTTGTCTATATAAAAAATCTATCTGATAACAACGATAGACACTTAAATGATCATTAAAAACCACACACGTAAAATAACCACCTGTTTGGTCGAGGTTTCAACCTCAAAATAACAACATAACAGAAGCGATTGGGGAATTAACTCGTTGTAAATAGGTGAATTAATTCAAGAAATGAACATTGGTAATATACCTAAGGCGTTGAGCATCGATTATAAAATTTGCGTTTATATATATTTAAAAACAAGATAAAAGGGAATACTATCGGGAAAATATATTATTTAATAGATCAAAACTAAGTCGTAGATTTCTTGAAGATTTATTCCAGTAATTATTACTTAGTGAGATATAATGATTTAAAGCCCCGTTGTATTTCTTTTTAACAAAGGCAAGATTACCTTTTGAGTCCGGATAGTTTGGTTTAAGATCTTGTTTAACATCTATCTTGATATCAACAAGATAGTGTGGCTATCTTGTTTCAAACAAGGATCTCCCAAATTACACGGCAAGTAGCATTTCAGAGAGGGTACCCTAGAGATTTTTCAGTGCCAGTACCCTAGTTAACTAGTCACCTAGTTCAGTGTCAGTACCCTAGTTAACTAGTTACCTAGTTCAGTGTCAGTAGCCTAGTTGGGCTGTTAACTAGTGCTAGGAACCAACTAGCATCTACGAGTAGTTCGATGTCTTGGCTGTAATTAGCTTTCTATCCCTGGCATTAAGTGTATCCGAAGTAGTGAAGATCAGCTACGCTGCTAGTAAAGAAAACTAACTACTCGGCTAGTGAAATGAAAGCAGCTCCCTTGCTAGTGAACTAGTTCGGTAACCTATGCTTGGGGGCTAGTGTTGGCCCTTAACCTCAGAGAGACGTGAGATCTTGGATTCTGGTATGGAGAATGTCTAGCGAGAAAGGGGGCCCCCCCTGTTGCTTGGAGCGGCCTGCAGGCCCACATATACCTGGTTGATGGGGTTCTGGGAGTTCTACTCCCCAAGCCCGGCCCGAGGCCAGGCTTGACTTGTGAGAGTTTGGTCCACCAGGCTGTTGCTTGGAGCGGCCCGCAGGCCCACATATACCTGGTTGATGAGGTTCTGGGAGTTCTACTCCCCAAGCCCGGCCCGAGGCCAGGCTTGACTTGTGAGAGTTTGGTCCACCAGGCTGTTGCTTGGAGCGGCCCGCAGGCCCACATATACCTGGTTGATGGGGTTCTGGGAGTTCTTCTACTCCCCAAGCCCGGCCCGAGGCCAGCCTTGACTTGTGAGAGTTTGGTCCACCAGGCTGTTGCTTGGAGCGGCCCGCAGGACAGACTTGACTTGTGAGAGCTTGGTCCAACAGGTCCAACAAACACCTCTCCTAATATTTATCACGCCATTTTCCCTACCTCAACCTGCTATTTTCCCCACCTATTTCCCATTTCTCCCTGCCTCTCCCCCCCCCCTTCTCCTAATCCCTCATTCGCCTTAAATTGGACCGTTTCAGCAAATGACTAGACATAGATAAGAACCTAAAGAGATAATAACGTAAATGAACTTTGGTACAAGGAGTCCGTCTTGAACTTGTTCTTCAACTCGTAGATACTCTGCCCAATTGTTTCCGCCGCCACCGGGGATCGAACCCGGAACCTCAGGATTATGAATCCCAAGCGTTGGCCACTCAGCCGTCAGGCCCCTTGATGTTGGTCAAATTTTTTTATTTTTATTTTTTGTGTGATTTCTGTCCAGTGTTTTATTTTGGGTTTTATTTGGTGAATTTGTGGGTTCATGAGCCTAGATTTTTTTTTATTATCCTGTTCTTACTCATTATTACTCTGTTCTTACTCACTGTGCATAGTATTACGGTGTCTTTACTCACTGTTCCTCCGACTTTAGTGTTACTGTGTCTATCCTCACTATCCCTCCGTCCTCACTGTTCCTCTAGGCTAGTGAGGACGATTCTGGGATCTTTCAGTCAAGAGACTAGCCTGAGGTGGCAATAACCTGGCCAGTCGTTCGCATCACTTGTCCTCTATTCTGGTAGTTTCTTTCCCATGAGTTCCTCTCATGGTGATGCTGGTCTCATCTCATCTTGAGATGATGTTCTAAGACGTTTGGGCATCCCGCTCCTATCTCCCTGTCTCTCTCTCTCTCTCTCTCTCTCTCTCTCCTGCTAGCCATTTGTTTTCTCTCTCTCTCATCTCTACCCTTCCCTTCTTTCTCAGTGCTGAGGGGTACTTCCCTGCTGCTTTCATTCTGCTTTCAATGTCAACATTCCAGTCTGAGGGTAACGCTGCTTTTCCATGTCTGCCTCTGGGCGGCTTCTTGCATTGATGGCTGAGGTCTCTGACTTTCTCATATGTTTTGACTGGTAAACAAAACGGGTTGAATGGCGTTTCTTCACTATTTCACTTATATCTCGTCTCCTTTTCCTCATATCCCAGCTCCACACCCTTATATCCCAGCTCCACACCCTTATATCCCAGCTCCACACCTTTATATCCCAGCTCCACACCCTTATATCCCAGCTCCACGTTCTTATATCCCAGCTCCACACCCTTATATCCCAGCTCCACACCCTTATATCCCAGCTCCACACCTTTATATCCCAGCTCCACACCCTTATATCCTAGCTCCACACCCTTATATCCCAGCTCCACATCCTCCACACCCTTATATCCCAGCTCCACATCCTCCACACCCTTATATTCCAGCTCCACATCCTCCACACCCTTATATCCCAGCTCCACATCCTCCACACCCCTATATCCCAGCTCCACACCCATATATCCCAGCTCCACACCCTTATATTCCAGCTACACACCCTTATATCCCAGTTCCTCACCCTTATATCCCAGCTCCACACCCTTATATCGCAGTTCCACGTTCTTATATCCCAGCTCCACACCCTTATATCCTAGCTCCACACCCTTATATCCCAGCTCCACACCCTTATATCCCAGCTCCACACGCTTATATCCCAGCTCCACATCCTTATATCCCAGCTCCACACCCTTATATCCCAGCTCCACACCTTTATATCCAAGCTCCACACCCTTATATATCAGCTTCACACCCTTATATCCCAGCTCCACACCCTTATATCCCAGCTCCACACCCTTATATCCCAGCTCCTTATCCTTATATCCCAGCTACACATCCTTTTATCACAGCTCCACACCCTTATATCCCAGCTCCACACCCTTATATCCCAGCTCCACGTTCTTATATCCCAGCTCCACACCCTTATATCCCAGCTCCACACCCTTATATCCCAGCTCCTAATCCTTATATCCCAGCTCCACACCCTTATATCCCAGCTCCACACCCTTATATCCCAGCTCCTAATCCTTATATCCCAGCTCCACACCCTTATATCCCAGCTCCACACCCTTATATCCCAGCTCCTTATCCTTATATCCCAGCTCCTTATCCTTATATCCCAGCTCCTTATCCTTATATCCCAGCTCCTTATCCTTATATCCCAGCTCCTTATCCTTATATCCCAGCTCCTTATCCTTATATCCCAGCTCCTTATCCTTATATCCCAGCTCCTTATCCTTATATCCCAGCTCCTTATCCTTATATCCCAGCTCCTTATCCTTATATCCCAGCTCCTTATCCTTATATCCCAGGTGGTTGCCATCTGATAAGTATTCTCTTTCCCCAGTCACCGCTCAAGGGATAGTTCTCTCATTACAACTCAACATTCCGTTCTGTCACCCTGTCACCCTGTCGTACTTCGTCGTCACCCTGTCACCCTGTTTCCCTCTATGTCGGTCTAGCTCTCTATGGCTCTGTCACCCTAACGCCATTTTATCCTACTTCCTGTCACTCTGTCACCCTGTCAATCCTGTCGCCATTAGTGCTTCCTGTCACCCTGCTGCCCCGTCACTTGGTCATTAGGGTGTAGCTGTGATCTGATTGGTTGGTCCACACACTTCACACTTCTATATCAAATCTCCCATCAGATTAACAGTCTCTGTCGTCCTGTCACAAGCTCTGTCTTCCTCTGTTTCCTTCAACCACTTGAGGTGGACGGTAGAGCGACGGTCTGGCTTCATGCAGGTCGACGTTCAATCCCCGTCCGTCCCAACAAGTGGTTAGGCAACCATTCCTTTCCCCCCGTCCCATCCCATATCCTGACCCCTTCCCAGTGCTATATAGTCGTAATGGCTTGCCGCTTTCCCCCTGATAGTTCCCTTCCGTCTTGGGCTGGACGGTAGAGCGACGGTCTCGCTTCATGCAGGTCCACGTTCAATCCCCGAATATCCATTTACCTTTTCTTGCTATCTCTCATTCTTATTGGTTTTTATATTTCTTCTGTTTCATTTTGATCTTATGAACGTAATCCGTCAACACTCAACCTAGTACATACATACATACATTTTATCCTGATAGCTGAGTGGACAGCGCTCTGGACTCGTAATGCTAGGGTCCGGGTTCGATCCCCGGTGATGGCAGTAATAAAATAGGCAGAGTTTCTTTCATCTTGATGCACCTGTTACCTAGCAGTAAATAGGTACCTTGGAGTTGGACAGCTGTTACGGGCTGCTTTCTGTGTGTGTGTGTGTGTGTGTGTGTGTGTGTGTGTGTGTGTGTGTGTGTGTGTGTGTGTGTGTGTGTGTGTGTGTGTGTGTGTGTGAAAAGAAAGTTAATAGTAACAGTTGATTGACAATTGAGAGGCGAGCCGAAAGAGCAGAGCTCGACTCCCTCAAGCACAACTAGGTGAGTACATCCTGAACGTCCCGGTGAGAGGCGGGACCCAAGAGCCAAAGCTCAACCCCCGCAGACACACCTAGGTGTGTCCACGACTGGCGATTGACATCAAAGCCGCATTCACACATCTGATAATGAATATCAAATATGAACTCTCTCACACACCTGTCAATTAGCACCAAAGCTGCATAAAGTTGTCCATTTAGCAACAAAAACACACACACGACACACACCTCACGACACTTGAAGACAGAAGAGTAAGGGGAGACATGGTCACTACCTACAAAATTCCCAGAGGAATTGACAGGGTAGATAAAGATAAACAGTTTAACACGGGTGGTACGCCTACAAGGGAGCACAGGTGGAATCTGAGTACCCAAATGAGCCACAGGGACGTTAGAAAGACCTTTTTCAGTATCAGAGCAGTTAACAGGTGGAATGCATTAGGCAGTGATGTGGTGGAGGCTGACTCCATACACAGTTTCAAATGTAGATATGATAGAGCCCAGTAGGCTCAGGAATCTGTACACCTGTTGATTGACAGTTGAGAGGCGGGACCAAAGAGCCAGAGCTCAACCTTCGCAAGCACAATTAGGTGAGTACACACACACACAGTAAACAGTTGATTGACAGTTGAGAGGCGGGCCGAAAGGCCAAAGCTCAACCCCCGCAAACACAACTAGGTGAATACACACACACACACACACACACGCACACACACAGACACACACACAGACACACACACACACACACACACACACACACTCACACACACACACACACACACACACACACACACACACACACACACACACACACACACACACACACACACACACACACACACACTCACACACCACAAAAAACCGCCCACCAGAACGTTTAATATCACGAAAGAGTCGACCACTCTCTTTATTGTGCGACAGTGCAAGCACACACATTATCCACTTCTGTTTGGACGAGCAGAAAACTCTAATCCCACATGACAAAGGCGGATTTTAAATGTCGGAGTCAGGGGAAAGTGGGTTGACAGCCACTGACGCTGGCTCTCGTATCTCTGACCATTGCTAGTTGGACGGACACTGGAGAGACAGAGAGACAGAGAGACAGAGAGAGAATGCGTAGATACAGTGGAGCCGTCACTAGCGAACGCTCTCGTTAAAGCTGAATAAATAAACAGTTTTTGGATTGACCGATCATCTAGATAAGTGTTATGAGAGATATTGGGAAGGTGCTGCTTGTGCTGAGAGCAGAGGCGCCATTCTGCATTGTCTGCTGAATAGACAATATTCTTAGAACGATGCTAAAGAAGAGGTTAGTCTGCTGAATAGCGTCCTTCTAAGAATGTTGTTTAAAGAAGTGGATGGTCTTAGAAAATCTTCTTTCAAGTAGTTCCAATGACAACAATCTTAGATAGACTGCAACATTCTATGTATTGGGATATGTGTGCTGTAGAGAGACAAGAGTTTACCGTAAACTTAAGATAACCGAACGATCACCAAACCCCGAATTTTGGTTATCCAGGCATTGGATTCACAGGTCTAGGCATACTTCAAGACAGGAGGTATTACCTGTTATACCTGTCTGAGATGAGATGTATCTGTGTAGGAGGTATACACCGATTTCGCAAAGGCAGTCGATAAATGTGACCATGGAGTGATAGCTCACAAAATGAGGTCAATGGGAATAACTGGTAAAGTAGGACGCTGGATACTCAGTTTCCTGTCGAACAGAACACAAAGAGTAACAGTCAATCATATACAATCGAGTCCAAGCGCAGTTAAAAGCTCTGTACCTCAAGGTACAGTCCTTGCACCGCTGCTTTTCCTTATTCTCATATCAGATATAGACTCAAATACAAGGCACAGCTTCGTATCATCTATTGCAGATGACGCAAAAATCAGCATGAAAGTTACCTCTGCTGAAGATATTGAAAAACTTCAAGCTGATATTAATAAAGTTTTCGACTGGGCTGCAGAAAATAACATGATGTTTAACAGTGATAAATTCCAGGTACTCAGATACGGTAAAAATGAGGACCTTAAACATAATACAGGGTACAAAACACAATCAAATGTACCCATAGTAGGAAGGCAGCATGTAAAGGATTTGGGAATAATGATGTCTGACGACCTAACGTTTAGGGAGCATAACCAAGCAAATATTGCGGCAGCCAGAAAAATGATAGGATGGATTACGAGAACTTTCAAATCCAGGGATCCCATCACAATGGTTGTACTCTTCAAGTCACTTTTGCTGTCCCGTCTTGAGTACTGCTCAGTACTCACTTCCCCCTTCAGAGCAGGAGAGATTGCTGAAATAGAGGGAATACAGAGAACATATACGGCACGCATAGTCGCGATAAAACACCTAAATTATTGGGATCGTCTCAAAGCTCTTCAAATGTACTCGCTAGAAAGAAGACGAGAGAGATACCAAATAATATACACGTGGAAAATACTGGAGGGACAGGTCCCAAATCTACACAGTAAAATAACAACGTACTGGAGTGAACGATATGGAAGAAAATGCAGAATAGAACCCGTGAAGAGCAGAGGTGCCATAGGGACAATCAGAGAACACTGTATAAACATCAGAGGTCCGCAGTTGTTCAACGTCCTCCCAGCGAGCATAAGAAATATTGCCGGAACAACCATGGACATCTTCAAGAGAAAACTAGATAGTTTCCTCCAAGGAGTGCCGGACCAACATGGCAGTGGTGAATATGTGGGCCTGCGGGCCGCTGCAAGCAACAGCCTGGTAGACCAAACTCTCTCAAGTCAAGACTGGCCTGCAGGCCGCTCCAAGCAACAGCCTGGTGGACCAAGCTCTCACAAGTCAAGCCTGGCCTCGGGCCGGGCTTGGGGAGTAGAACAACTCCCAGAACCCCATCAACCAGGTATATGTGGGCCTGCGGGCCGCTCCAAGCAACAGCCTGGTGGACCAAGCTCTCACAAGTCAAGCCTGGTCTCGGGCCGGGCTTGGGGAGTAGAAGAACTCCCAGAACCCCATCAACCAGGTATCAACCAGGTACCTGAAGACAGAAGTCAGTGGATCAAAAGTCGTCAGTCAGTAGCGGATCATCACAGCCTGAAAAATCAACTGAATTATGCACCAAAATGCTTGATCAAACCACACATCAGAAGGTAGATGTGTGTACTGATGTGATTGATGTGTACTACACATCAAAAAGTCATCACCAGCAATCAACAGCCAATTAATGCACAACTATATTCTACCCACTTCAAGACTCCGCACCAATATAGAAGCATCAAGAGGAAGTATGGGCCAATAGGCCCTTTGCAGTTACTTCCATTCTTCCCTCTCATTTATCCAATTAATACCCATTGCACCGTGTTCTGTCTTGTGTTGGTCAAAAGTTTGTTCACCTCATCCAAAACTGTTTCAACATATCACCTCACCTAAATGCGAGTATATAAGACAAGCTGTTCAATGTTAGCATTAAGTAAAACTCTGTTTAGTGTTTTCAAGTTACAGTTGTGTGTGTGTGTAAACTAAAGTCTTTGAAAATGTAATAAGTTATTACGAAACGCGTTCAAGCGTCGCGTCAGACTAGAAATATAAATGAATTTTGGAGAATTGATTTTTCAATTACCATCGACAGTAAAAAGAAACATAAGAAATATTGAGTAAATTCGTGTTAGAATTATTAATCTTACTTTTTCGGTCATATTAATAATATATGTCTACAGGAAAGACTGCTACCAAAATATACTAATATATATATATATATATATATATATATATATATATATATATATATATATATATGTGTGTGTGTGTGTGTGTGTGTGTGTGTGTGTGTGTGTGTGTGTGTGTGTGTGTGTGTGTGTGTGTGTATATCACGAAAATAAACACGTGATTAAAAATGTGACAATGTCAGATCACAGAGGAAAAATGAAACAGGAATTTCCTTAAGTACTTTCGTATATTAATACATCTTCAGAAGGAGTGACTTCTGAAGATGACATTGTCATCGTCAAGATGACGTGGCTTGACATTGTCATATATATATATATATATATATATATATATATATATATATATATATATATATATATATATATATATATATATATATATATATATATATATATATATATATATATATATATATATATATATATAATGTGTGTGTGTGTATAGAGGCATTGGTTGGGGAGCACAGTAGACAGCGTTATGCAACTAAGGAAACGTGTGGATGGTGTAATTCGCCTGTTACCTGGTCCCTGTTAGCGGCCTTGTTGACCCTGAGTCATAAACACGGCGATAATTTTGTTTATGTCCGTCGCCCTTGCCGCGGTTGGCACGGTAAAGGACTTGCTGACTGTGTGTGTGCGCGTTCGAGGTCGATACGGCCTTGTGTGTACACGCTGTGTCACGTACACAGCGTGTACACGACTGGCTTACTAATATTATAGGGACGTATGTGTCTGTATACACCTGGAAATGTATGTTGGGTATACGTGTATACTTGATTATAAGTATATTCATTATGTACTCACCTATTTGTGCTTGCGGGGGTTGAGCTCTGGCTCTTTGGTCCCGCCTCTCAACTGCCAATCAACTGGTGTACAGGTTCCTGAGCCTATTGGGCTCTATCATATCTACACTTGAAACTGTGTATGGAGTCAGCCTCCACCACATCCACATATGTATATCAAATCACAATAGCATCATGCTATTGTGATTTCTGTGTGTTCCTCGGATTCGCATGGAAAAGGTATTGATTCAGGATTCAGGATTGATTCAGGATTCAGGATTGATTCAGGAGTCAATCCTCGGATTCAGATTGAAGAACTAACATTTGGCTGTTTGACGCCATATTGAGAAACCAATTTTCCTAACTGCCCTTTTCAGACTTTAAATGGGCTAGTTTTGACAGCTTGCAATAAGAGGAAGATGATTGTCTTAGTTCTGATTGTCTAAGATGATTGTCTTAGCTCTTCATTAAAGATGAAAAAGCCATTGTAACTAATGACATCATTGAGCGAATGATGGGAAAATAGTTCAGTACTCTTGGATATTATCTTTGTTAATCGAAAATGTCACGCAATACGCAATTAATTTTATCGGAAATCTAATAACTATAGTTTGTGCGTGCGTGAGACAATGCATGCGGATTTTGTGCGTGCGTGAGACAATGCATGCGGATTTTGTGCGTGCGTGAGACAATGCATGCGGACTTTGTGCGTGCGTGAGACAATGCATGCGGACTTTGTGCGTGCGTGAGACAATGCATGCAGACTTTGTGCGTGCGTGAGACAATGCATGCAGACTTTGTGCGTGCGTGAGACAATGCATGCGGACTTCTGTGCGTGTGCGAGAGATTATGGCTACTTACATACATATTCTAGACCACAACGCATGTATACACACTCTCCATGTATACATACGACTACAATAATACATAAAGCAATTTGCACTTGTCCAAACCCGTCATAGAGACAGATCTCCCTCTACTGGACACTTGACTGAAAACTTGACACGAAAACTTGACTAAACTTTAGCACATAAAACTGTATTCGAGAGTTGTAAATAAATGATGCACTTGCTTCGCTAACTATTTCCTTCTGTTTTGGGGAGATTCTGCATCCTTTCATCTCGTCATAGCGCGACAAATGACAAATTTGTTTTCAGTGCTTAGCACCGTTGCAGAATGGCTCTGGTGTTGTTTTCTACTTTGTTGAGTCTTGTTGCAGCCTGTCTTTGTTTTCTTTGTTTGTGCTGAGTCATGCTGCAGCTTGTCTCTCCTGGATAGTTTGTTGTTTATTCATGCTGCAATGTGTATTTGTTGGTTTTGTTGTATTTGTGTTGATTCTTTTTGCAATCTGCCAGCGTTGCTGTTTTGCAACTTATGTGGAAATGATGTTGGAGCTTGCTTCTTGAGGTCATCTTGAGATGATTTCGGGGCTTTTTAGTGCCCCCGCGGCCCGGTCCTCGACCAGGCCTCCACCCCCAGGAAGCAGCCCGTGACAGCTGACTAACACCCAGGTACCTATTTACTGCTAGGTAACAGGGGCATAGAGTGAAAGAAACTCTGCCCATTGTTTCTCGCCGGCGCCTGGGATCGAACCCAGGACGACAGGATCACAAGTCCAGCGTGCTGTCCGCTCGGCCGACCGGCTTCCTTGCTGCCATTTGGCTCCTTGCATTGTGTAGCACAGCCAGCCTTAATTTTATTGAGCACCAAATTGCTTTATTATATGTAAAATCAAATGAGATATTGAACATAGTACAGAACTGTACATATTAAGCAGGATTGTGACATATAGAGGAGAAACCAGACCTTGTTTTCTAGCATGTAGATAACTGGCCTAACTTAGCCTAACCAAACTTAGGTACTCCCCTGCTTGATGGGGTTCTGGGAGTTGTTCTACTCCCCAAGCCCGGCCCGAGGCCAGGCTTGACTTGTGAGAGCTTGGTCCACCAGGCTGTTGCTTGGAGCGGCCCGCAGGCCCACATATACCTGGTTGATGGGGTTCTGGGAGTTGTTCTACTCCCCAAGCCCGGCCCGAGGCCAGGCTTGACTTGTGAGAGCTTGGTCCACCAGGCTGTTGCTTGGAGCGGCCCGCAGGCCAGGTTTGACTTGTGAAGCCCAATCTAACTAAATATTGCCTAAGTTTATCTTACACATTCGTCATCAGAAACAGCAAGAAACACTTTGTAAAATGCATGAACTCTTACAAGCTTTGAAACATTAAACATCAAATTCAAAATTGTAATTGTTGTACTTGCAGAGTAAACACAATATTGTGCTTCAAATATGTTCTGAGAACAGGTATAGAGTTGCATCTGCAGACTTGTATCACTGTTTTTCAATTTGCGTTGAAATATATTGCAACATACTCAATGTTTGACTCCCTTCATGTCTAAGTTTGTAGAGTTTTATTAATGATATATTAAGTTATAGTAAGCCAGCAGCCATCTTCTTATCTTGAGGTTATCTTGAGATGATTTCGGGGCTTTTTTTTTTTTTAGTGTCCCCGCGGCCCGGTCCTCGACCAGGCCTCCACCCACAGGAAGCAGCCCGTGACAGCTGATTAACACCCAGGTACCTATTTTACTGCTAGGTAACAGGGGCATAGGGTGAAAGAAACTCTGTCCATTGTTTCTCGCCGGCGCCTGGGATCGAACCCAGGACCACAGGATCACAAGTCCAGCGTGCTGTCCGCTCGGCCGACCGGCTCCCTATAGCTTATTATAACTCACAGAAATCATAATAACTTGATGAATCAATGAACAAAGCTCAGTCGATTAAGGCATTGTTTAAGGAAACAATGGACAGAGTTTCTTTCACCCTATGCCCCTGTTACCTAGCAGTAAAATAGGTACCTGGGTGTTAGTCAGCTGTCACGGGCTGCTTCCTGGGGGTGGAGGCCTGGTCGAGGACCGGGCTGCGGGGACACTAAAGCCCCGAAATCATCTCAAGATAACCTCAAGATAGCGTCTGGGATCCTCTCGGACGTAGGTTCGAATCCTCGTCACGGCCCTTGTGGATTTGTATATAGCTTATTATATATTAAGCTAAGTTCATTGAGCGTGAAGAGAATAGGGCAAAATGTGCCATTCACTTTACATTGAATGGTTCCATGGCTTGTATATGATTCTGATATTCCCATACACTTCCGTCTGAAAAAATATTGGACAATCTCTTTAGCACTGTGTTGCATTTTCATCCTTGGGTCTGGGCAATAAATAAAAAACATCTCTCAGCTGGATATGCGGTTCAGTTTGGTTTCAATTTGAGGCAAAGTCATTGAATTCTCCAACACCCCTATACCCCCCCCCCCACTCCCCTTAAAATCCCCCCAAAACCCCCTTTCCCCCCCCCCCCTCCTTTATTTCCCCCCCTGACATGAAACTTTACAAATTATTGAAGTGTAATAAGCACAGTTTCTGCCCCCTAAAATAATTTAAAAATACTCGTGACTGGGTATACCTAATCTTTATTCTGCTCGGTAAATTTCACCGGCGTTTTCGCCTGAGGTTTACAAGCGAAGGTAAACTGTCAGAACTAACAATTTTGGTAGATAGGGTGTGTGTGGGGGGGGGGGTTAACAGAGTCACATGGCCCAATGGTACACCACAGGTTCCACTAAGCTGTCTCGCATTTTAAGCTTTACCGTAGCCATCAATTTTAGGCCTGGGGGGCTGGTGGGAGATTGTAGGGCATTTTTGTACCTTTCTTCTTCTTTCTCTTTTATTCAATATTTACCATCGTTTTCTGTAGCGAGGGAGGATAGTTGTTTTCCCTGTCGCTCTATGTAGACTCGAGGTCTTTAATAATACTTTTTTATGTAATATATATATCGCGAATAAGTTACAATGACGTGATCAATGTAGATAATTTTCATTGATATATTTCGCAAAAAAGTATTATTAGGAAGCAGTAAAACAATTGTATTGGGTCTCACTGAAATATATTTTTTTTGTATTAATACATTAGGTACATGTGCATTAGTGCAGCTGCCCTAGACTATATGAAGTGGAGTACAGTGTGTCAAAAAAGCTAACTAGGTGATGCTAAAAAATCTCCATCACACAGGATGGTTAGTCATACAGAGGCATGTGATAATATTGTCATTACGGTCGCTAAGAACTCTAGGGAAAACACACCAGTTATTTCACAGTTGACTGAAAATCGCCAAGGGGTTATTATATAATGTATAAAATGTTTAACTTAGGCCTACCTAAGCCTATTTTCAACTTTCCACTTGCATATTTAGGTGAGGCAATTCTCAATACTCTGTTCTTCAATTTCGGACAGACCTTCAGACCTTTTAAGTTGCAAAAATTGATATAATGTTGACCAGACCACACACTAGGAAGTGAAGGGACGACGACGTTTCGGTCCGTCCTGGACCATTCTCAAGTCGATTGTGATTTTCTCACATAATCGGCTTGTGAATGGTCCAGGACGGACCGAAACGTCGTCGTCCCTTCACTTTCCAGTGTGTGGTCTGGTCAACATATTCCAGCCCCGTTATTGTGACTCCTCGTCTGCATATTGATATAATATCACTAAAAGGCTGTGTTTAGCCTACCAGACATTCTAAATCTGTTAAACTTAATTATGCAAAGAGTTCGTAAATGTTCATTTTCTTCACATGTTTCATACAAGAAAATTCCGCTTTCAATATGCAAAATATCTTTACATCGTGAAATATTTAATGATACCAAATACCTATACATGAGAATAACTCTAATTCATTAAGCTATTCATGAAGGACACTGTATAAAGATTTACACAGATAAACTAAAGAATTTATTTTTTACAAAACAGTTGTAAAATACATACTTTCCTTTGATATTTATCTACTTTTCTGTCTACTTCAGGGGCTGTAGATGAGAACTAAGCCCATAGAGATATATAGAAGCGGTCAGTAGATTACATAAAGATCTAACATTCAGTTAAATGTCCTGTTTTTCCATCATTTTCAGAAATATGCAAATAAATGGCTCTTCTAAATCTGCGTCTGGTTTAATGCTTAGAACATACATGCTTCATGGAAATAGTAAGCCTGATGATCCATTTAAAAGCAGCTTCTTTGACAAGGCCGTGCGATATATATTATGGGTAATCTCTGCTGTAATAAACACCATAATGTTTAGTTTCAAAGGATGCGGTTGTGCCGTGTCTGCTTATCCTTGGTAGTCGTGGGGTAATTCATCTTAACGATTAAATAAATTTCATATTCCTAGTGTGGACACATGTATTAGTCTCTCTCTCTCTCTCTCTCTCTCTCTCTCTCTCTCTCTCTCTCTCTCTCTCTCTCTCTCTCTCTCTCTCTCTCTCTCTCTCTCTCTCTCTCTCTCTCTCTTTCTCTCTCTTTCTCTCCCTCTCCAACCTCTCTGACTTTTTACTTATGCTGGGGTTCATTAATGTTCCTTGTGAAAATGCAAGCATGAGCTGTTATCCTATACCAGCTCATCTCTCATCTGTAGCCTGCCCCTGGAAACTCATTTGAGGTGGAGTATAGTGTGTGTGGATAGTGAGGAGTGTGGGGTATAGTGAGGAGTAGCGGAGAATAGTGAGTTGTAGATTATAGTAAGTAGTGTGAATTATAGAGTATATATATAGTGAGGAATATGGATTATAAGGTCTGTATAGTGAGGAATATGACTTTCCGTGTGCATATAGTGAAAGGTGATGACATGATGAGACAAAAAATTATACTTAAGAATACATGAAAAAAGTGACATTGAATTATTACAATTAGAAATGTGGATAAATTATCTGAGTGAAGGTTTAGGAAGAGTACAGATTGAGTGAAGGTGTAGTGTATCTTCCCATGACTCACAATATCCCTAAATTGGGATACAGCATCCCTGAATTGGGATACAATATCCCTAAATTGGAATACAACATCCCTAAATTGGTATACGACATCCCTAGATTGGGATACAACATCCCTAAGTCATACAACGTCCCTAAATTGGGATACAGCATCCCTAAATTGGGATACAATATCCCTAAATTTGGGATACAATATCCCTAAATTGGAATACAATATCCCTAAATTGTGATATTGTGAAAGCGATGGGGAGAAGTGTATCTGTTTTAAGAGTTCAAGGCGTTCTAATGTATAATAAATCGTTACTGATGCATAATATAGTGCAGTGTGATGTATAATAAAACGTTATTGATGTATAACAAAGCATTATTGATGTATAATGAAGCTTTACTGATGTAAAATATAATGCAGTTTGATGTATAATCTTGCACTGTATTATGGCATTATAATAGAGTTTTTTAATGTATAATAACGTTCAGTATGATGTATAAGGTGTATTCTGGTGTATAATTAAGTGTATTCTAGTATATAGTAAGGCGTAGTGTTTAATAAGGCTTAGTATGATGTATAAAAAGGTGTATTATAGTGTATAATAAGATGTAGTTTGTTGTATAATAAAGTGTCTTCTGATGTATAATTCAATGTAATCTGGTGTAGAATATGTTGCAGTATGATGTATAATGAAAAGTTGTCTGGTGTATACTGGTGTATACTAATAGGTTGTATAATGTATACTAAAACCCAAGTTGTTGGCGTTTTGTGGAGAAATAAATTATTCGTCAAATTAGTGAGAGTAATTAAGAGCAGTCTGATGCATCGTTAGGGTAAGGCAGGGTAGGCCTATCTAAGAATAGACCTACATCTATCCTATATCCTACATCTATCCTATATCCTACATCTATCCTATATCCTACATCTATCCTATATCTATCCTATATACAGTTCTTGAAGTTATTATTTAGGATAAGTCATATTATAAAAATTCCTAGTTTAATTCTTAATTCAACACAATCTTTATATATAGTTATCTTGAGATGATTTCGGGGCTTAGCGTCCCCGCGGCCCGGTCCTCGACCAGACCTCTTTTTGTTACACACCCCCAGGAAGCAGCCCATAGCAGCTGTCTAACTCCCAGGTACCTATTTACTGCTAGGTAAACAAGGGCATCAGGGTGAAAGAAACTCTGTTCATTTATTTCCTCCTCCTCCGGGGATCGAACTCGGAACCTTGAGGCACTCCACTTACAACATTTTCCCAGCCGAAAATGTTCTCAATGCTATGCTTTGTATGTATATGTTTTGATACATATTTTGTGTTTAAGCACAAGTATACATGTGTATGTATCCCCGTGCAAGAGGAGGGTGCCACTATACATGAACTTGTTTATGGAGTGTCCAAGTATTGTATACATATTTTTCGAGTAAGGGACGTGTGCGTGTATACATATTGTGAGAGCATCGCCTCATGTAAGGAAAGTGACTGTATACATATCGCAATGAATGAGGTATATGTGAGTATACATATCCTCGCGAAAGAGTATAATATGGGTATACTTTACTCA
Organism: Procambarus clarkii; assembly: GCF_040958095.1. Taxonomy (NCBI): domain Eukaryota; kingdom Metazoa; phylum Arthropoda; class Malacostraca; order Decapoda; family Cambaridae; genus Procambarus; species Procambarus clarkii. Next base: position 27,804,686 of record NC_091222.1, read on the forward strand.
TGAATGTGTATGTTAAGAGCACTTGTCTCCTATTTCCTTAATTACTCACTTTTACTCATATGTTCCTCACTTTTCCTCATCTACCTTCCCTTCATCTGGTAATAAAACCACGGGATCACCATAGCCCGTGCTACTTGGGACATTTTATTCCAAGTAGCGAATCTTTAACAACAACATCAAAAGATTTTTTTTCCGAAAGAAAAAATCCATATTCGCCAGTCCAAATGAGGCATTTATTCATTATTTATTTAAGTCCATTTCTCTGTTTCTTGGGAACAAGAACTCGACTTCAAGCCCTCCCCATTGGCCTTATCTTACGGTCTTTGATCTTATCTTACGGCTTTTGGCCTTATCTTACGGCCCTTGGCCTTATCTTACGGCCCTTTGCCTTATCTTACGGCCTTTGGCCTTATCTTACGGCCCTTGGCCTTATCTTACAGCCCTTGGCCTTATCTTACGGCCTTTGGCCTTATCTTACAGCCCTTGGCCTTATCTTACAGCCCTTGGCCTTATCTTACGGCCCTTGGCCTTATCTTACGGCCCTTGGCCTTATCTTACGGCCCTTGGCCTTATCTTACGGCCCTTGGCCTTATCGTACGGCCCTTGGCTTTATCTTACAGCCCTTGGCCTTATCTTACGGCCTTTGGCCTTATCTTACGGCCTTTGGCCTTATCTTACGGCCCTTGGCCTTATCTTACGGCCTTTGACCTTATCTTACGGCCCTTAGCATCACCTCATACGCCCCCTACCTTCACATTTACAAATTAAAACCCTAAAACAAACGACTTTGGGTTAAAATACCACAACCAGACCCCTTCGAATCCCCTCCAATGACGAGGTTCTTTAATCTACCAATGGAGGCCGAGCGACTTCTTTGATTGGTCGGTTGTTTTCAAATTAACTTGAGTGCTGTTTTCAGAATTCGGACGAGGTCTGGTGAGGCTTCGAACCAGCTCCACGAAAACACCGACTCCCGTGGGAAATCAAGAGTATATTTGTCTCTCCTACGGCAGCTAAGTGAAGCGCCTCCGGCTTGCTCAATAGTGGAGTCGGAACGCCTACACTGAAAAAATATTAGCGTCGCTGTATGTATTATAGGAACGTTACCGAGAACGGCGCCGTTCTTGAGGGGTTCACTTCGCTGATGGGAACGTCTGAACGGGGGATATCTTCGTTGGAGCCCCTGGAATTATTAGCTATGGAAGGGCGTGGGTTGGGTAATATATATCTTGAATTCTCTACACCACATGTGTGGGGGTGTGGAGAATGTACATACACATGTACTCATCCATTGTGCGGTCTTGCTCATCCATACCACTCTATCCTGACTCATCCACATCATATCACAGCCTGAATCATCCCGTACACTGAAGTTAGTCATCATTCCCTACCACACAATGACTCATCTGATTCTTCACTAGTACCCCATCATATTATTCACTAGTACCCCATCATATTCTTCACTAGTACCCCATCATATTATTCACTAGTAACCCATCATATTATTCACTAGTTACCCATCATATTATTCACTAGTTACCCATCATATTCTTCACTAGTACCCCATCATATTATTCACTAGTTACCCATCATATTATTCACTAGTAACCCATCATATTCTTCACTAGTACTCCATCATATTCTTCACTAGTAACCCATCATATTATTCACTAGTTACCCATCATATTATTCACTAGTAACCCATCATATTATTCACTAGTTACCCATCATATTCTTCACTAGTTACCCATCATATTATTCACTAGTAACCCATCATATTATTCACTAGTTACCCATCATATTATTCACTAGTTACCCATCATATTATTCACTAGTTACCCATCATATTATTCACTAGTAACCCATCATATTATTCACTAGTAACCCATCATATTATTCACTAGTACCCCATCATATTATTCACTAGTAACCCATCATATTATTCACTAGTTACCCATCATATTATTCACTAGTTACCCATCATATTCTTTATTACTCCATTACCTTCACTAACAAACACATTCAGTTATCCATAAATAAAATTTTATTTCACTTTTCTTAAACTCAATCGTATTTTATTTTCTTTATTTCCCCTTTCTGCTGACTCTCAGGATTAATTATCCTGCTCATTTCTGAGGATTAATCCTCATGCCCATTTCTAAGGATTAATCCTCATGCCCATTTCTAAGGATTAATTCTCATGCCCATTTCTAAGGATTAATTCTCATGTCCATTTCTAAGGATTAATTCTCATGTCCATTTCTAAGGATTAATTCTCATGCCCATTTCTAAGGATTAATCCTCATGCCCATTTCTAAGGATTAATCCTCATGCCCATTTCTAAGGATTAATTCTCATGTCCATTTCTAAGGATTAATTATCCTGTCCACATCTCAAGATTAATTATTCTGCCTATTTGTTCTGCTGTAAGCAGAATATATTAACTTTATTCTCAATGTTTCCCCAGTACTATTGTTCCCCAGTACTATTGTTCCACCAGTACTATTGTTCCCCCAGTACTATTGTTCCACCAGTACTATTGTTCCACCAGTACTATTGTTCCCCAGTACTATTGTTCCCCAGTACTATTGTTCCCCCAGTACTATTGTTCCACCAGTACTATTGTTCCACCAGTACTATTGTTCCCCAGTACTATTGTTCCCCAGTACTATTGTTCCCCCAGTACTATTGTTCCCCAGTACTATTGTTCCACCAGTACTATTGTTCCACCAGTACTATTGTTCCCCAGTACTATTGTTCCCCAGTACTATTGTTCCCCAGTACTATTGTTCCACCAGTACTATTGTTCCCCAGTACTATTGTTCCACCAGTACTATTGTTCCCCAGTACTATTGTTCCCCAGTACTATTGTTCCCCAGTACTATTGTTCCCCAGTACTATTGTTCCCCAGTACTATTGTTCCCCAGTACTATTGTTCCCCAGTACTATTGTTCCCCAGTACTATTGTTCCACCAGTACTATTGTTCCCCAGTACTATTGTTCCCCAGTACTATTGTTCCCCAGTACTATTGTTCCCTAGTACTATTGTTCCCCAGTACTATTGTTCCCCAGTACTATTGTTCCACCAGTACTATTGTTCCACCAGTACTATTGTTCCCCAGTACTATTGTTCCCCAGTACTATTGTTCCCCAGTACTATTGTTCCACCAGTACTATTGTTCCACCAGTACTATAGTTCCCCAGTACTATTGTTCCCCAGTACTATTGTTCCCAGTACTCTTGTTCCCCAGTACTATTGTTCCCCAGTACTATTGTTCCACCAGTACTATTGTTCTCCCAGTACTATTGTTCCCCAGTACTATTGTTCCCCAGTACTATTGTTCCCCAGTACTATTGTTCCCCAGTACTATTGTTCCACCAGTACTATTGTTCTCCCAGTACTATTGTTCTCCCAGTACTATTGTTCCACCAGTACTATTGTTCCCTAGTACTAATGTTCCCAGTACTATTGTTCCCCAGTACTATTGTTCCCCAGTACTATTGTTCCCCAGTACTATTGTTCCCCAGTACTATTGTTCTCCCAGTACTATTGTTCCACCAGTACTATAGTTCCCCAGTACTATTGTTCCACCAGTACTATTGTTCCCCAGTACTATTGTTCCACCAGTACTATTGTTCCACCAGTACTATTTTCCCCAGTACTATTGTTCCACCAGTACTATTGTTCCACCAGTACTATTATTCCACCAGTACTATTGTTCCACCAGTACTATTTTCCCCAGTACTATTGTTCCACCAGTACTATTGTTCCACCAGTACTATTGTTCCACCAGTACTATTGTTCCACCAGTACTATTTTCCCCAGTACTATTGTTCCACCAGTACTATTGTTCCACCAGTACTATTGTTCCCCAGTACTATTGTTCCCCAGTACTATTGTTCCCCAGTACTATTGTTCCCCCAGTACTATTGTTCCCCAGTACTATTGTTCCACCAGTACTATTGTTCCACCAGTACTATTGTTCCCCAGTACTATTGTTCCCCAGTACTATTGTTCCCCCAGTACTATTGTTCCCCAGTACTATTGTTCCACCAGTACTATTGTTCCACCAGTACTATTGTTCCCCAGTACTATTGTTCCACCAGTACTATTGTTCCACCAGTACTATTGTTCCCCAGTACTATTGTTCCCCCAGTACTATTGTTCCACCAGTACTATTGTTCCCCAGTACTATTGTTCCACCAGTACTATTGTTCCCCAGTACTATTGTTCCCCCAGTATTATTGTTCCACCAGTACTATTGTTCCCCCAGTACTATTGTTCCCCAGTACTATTGTTCCACCAGTACTATTGTTCCCCAGTACTATTGTTCCCCCAGTACTATTGTTCCACCAGTACTATTGTTCCCCAGTACTATTGTTCCACCAGTACTATTGTTCCACCAGTACTATTGTTCCACCAGTACTATTGTTCCACAATATCTCCATCACCTGAAGGTCCATTACCATTAATAAAAAAAATTTAAGCAAACAATTTATGTAAAAACTAAATTATAATTGAATGTAAAAATGTTTCTGTTCATTTGTAGAACAACTACAAGAGTTCTTGGCGCTCTAGATCTCAGTTTCTGTCTCTGTCTGTATTTCTGTCTATCTGTCTGTCTGTCTGTCTGTCTGTCTGTCTGTCTGTCTGTCTGTCTGCTTGTTTATCTGTCTGTCTGTCTCTTTGTCATAACATCACCTAAGGATTACTACCTCTACCTTCTCTCCCCCTGAGAGATTCTCTCACAGTGAGGGGAAACCGGTTGTGGCCCCCTTCCCTTTCCCCTTTTCTACGTGTTTGTACACAGCCCCCTCCCCCCCCCCCCCCAGCCTGGCTTCTATCCCCCCTATCCCACCTCTTCCTCCCTAGCCACACCCCTCTAGGAAGGGAACCAAGCGAAGCGGATGCTCTCCCTCTCAATCCCCCCTCCTCCTATCCCACCCTTTCCCATCTCTTCAACCCCACGCACGCCCTACAGGCTCCCCTCCCATACCCCCCTTCCCCCTTCCGTCTGTTCGATCCCACCAAACTACCCCCCCCTGTTTCCCCCCCAAAACGAGGAACTACCCCTCGACTAGGTGTCTGTGAGTGACATGATTCGAATTTCTCTTTGAGTTTTTAACACACACACACACACACACACACACACACACACACACACACACACACACACACACACACACACACACACACACACACACACACACACCACTTTGGTTCCTCCTTCGTCTCCCCGCATAGTTTCCTTTTGGCGTTTTTTCCCCCGCCAAACGCATAAATTTTCCCCCACACAGTATTTTTCTTTCCCGAACTTCGTAGTCATATGGAAATTTTTACACTGGGAAATAACATTGGTAAGTGACGTTGTTTGTTGATATATATATATATATATATATATATATATATATATATATATATATATATATATATATATATATATATATATATATATATATATATATAACTTCTGGGGTGTGAGTTTTCAGTTGCATATTGTCCTGGGGACCATTCAGGCTTGTTCGCATATATATATATATATATATATATATATATATATATATATATATATATATATATATATATATATATATATATATATATATATATTGCCTATTTCCTATGTTATTGCAATTTCCTGGATGTTCCTATTTATTAGATGGGATCCTTGTTCCTATTTATCAGTTAGTTTCCATTATTTCTATTTATCGGGTTGTGTCTTGGTTATTCTTATTCCTTAGGTATTGTTTCTTGTCAATAAAGCATTGTGTTTATTTTTTATAAACGATTTTTGTAATTTTATTCTAATTAACTTTGTTTTATTATATTTTTATTGTTTGGTTGTTATTATTTTGCTTAAATTCGTTTACACTAAAAACTTTATTGACACGTGGGAGTAGAATTTTATTATCATTATTTTTATTGAGAAAATCCGTAGGAGCTGTGATAAGGATTCGAACCTATGAGTATTCCCAGTCAACTTGTTTTTATTTATACATCATTGATACATTGAAATATACATTGATACTTTATTATTATTATTATTATTATAAGTGGTGTGTATTATACTTGTTCTATATATATTTCATTGAAATTTGTTTTGGGTTTTGGTCTCATTGACATCATTATATTTTGTTCATCATTAACGTTGACAGAGAGGCAGTATTTATATGGAAAATGATGTATAGTGACATCATCTTTATAATGACACCATTATGTGAGAAACTTAGAATTTTTGTACCCAAAAGAAATGTTATTAAACTACAAATTTTAATAAATAAAGATTTGCTCCTTAATTTTCTACATATATGCAACATTGCTCTTTGTTAATAAACGTGAGTAATGCAACATTATTATAAGATGTGCAACTTCTAACATTGATTTTCTAAGGAGCTTCGGAAGATTTGAAAATATTATTTTTTGAAAGTGAGCCATTTAAACGTAAACGTCTAATTTTACTCTACTTTGGTTTTAAAATAGTTATGTAAGGAAGAGTTCTCTTTGATGATTAACTATTAATCAAAGTGTCTAATTACCACTGACTAGTGTCTAATTACCACTGATCAGTGTTTAATTACCATTGACCAGTGTCTAATTACCTAATTATCTAATTATTTTTTTCAACACATTTTCCTTTTTTTATGATATATGATAAAGGTTTGTTTTAATTATTACCAAAACATCCTTATCAACCTGACTAAAACCCTGAATATGATCACTATATCAAAAGTACCTACGACACGAATCCATTTTTTTCCTCTCTTCAATCTGAGTGTTTTCTGAAGGAGAGGCAACAGAAGGACGGGTCGTTGGAGCTTGGGAGGGCAGGAGGAACTCCTCTGGGTGACATCCATGTTCCTCTGTCGCTAATAAATTAAACTTTGGACCGGCAAATGGAGTTTCTTGAGATAATATATCATCAAAGTCTTAAACAGCCATTCATTTCGCTAGGAAACAAAAGTTAGAACGCCAGTTGAGAGTTGTTGAGTAAGATTTAACAACTTGCATTTCCCTGCACGCCTTTATTACTGCTATTCCCCCCTTTCCCCAACCCCCCATGATGCTTCACACCCTCCTCCCACTCCCAAATACCCCAGCTACACCCTGAGTCCGCTACCCCCCCATTTCCCTGCCCCCTAACCTGGTTTCTGCTGCCGTTATGCTCTGGGCGAAGTGCTGGTGGTGTCTGTGGGTGGGTATGGGTGAATATGGGTGTGTGTGAGTGCATATGAGTGGGTATGAGTGAATCTGGAATGGGTATGAGTGAGTCTGGAAGGGGTATGAGTGAATGTGAATAGGTTGACCAGACCACACACTAGAAGTTGAAGGGACGACGACATTTCGGTCCGTCCTGCACCATTCTCAAGTCGATTGTGATGAGAAGGTAGAGACAGGTAATAAATAGGCAAGAGACTAACTTCTAGTGTGTGGTCTGGTCAACATACTTCAGCCACGTTATTGTGACTCATCGCCTGCAATGTGAATAGGTATGAGTAAATATGAATGGGAATTAGTGAATGTGAATGGGTATTTCATGTGTTGAAAGTACATCTTAAATTTGTGAAGTTATCATAAGATTTCCTGTTAGTGTAAATGAATAGACTATGTATAATGCAAGACATGTATATTTAAGTGTGCATGTATATTTTCAGCTGTAATTATGCTAGCGTTTGATTCACTAATTAACGTTGTGTTTCACTTTTAATCATTAGAGGGATTGATGCTCCGTGCGTTTTATATTTCAGGGTTATTAGGTCAAAGAAAATGTGATACAAATTACTTAAAGCTGTCGTGTAAGTTACTTAAAGCTGTCATAAAAGTTACTTAAGTCTGTTATATGTTAACATCATATAGTTCCATTAGAAATTTTGCTTTTATATATCAATATATATATATTTTTAAATTACATTGTGTTACAGTTTACAGAAAATACACATAATAATCTCTGTTTGAAGACCTCATCCTGCTCTTAAGAAGTGCCTAAGATTCTGCAAAGCATTTCCTCTCTGGATCGCAACTATGAGGCGCTGGAACAGGAAATTTTAATTAGATATTTAGTATTTTTATGAAATTGGTGACTTGAGTCTGTATTTTCCTCATCTTAAGTCCTGAATACATTCCCATAATTATCCATGAATTGTTTTCATTAATTCACATGAAAACACCCAAATGTTTCTTGCCTTGTTTCAATTTGTGGTTATGCATTATAATGATGTGTGGTTTATATATATATATATATATATATATATATATATATATATATATATATATATATATATATATATATATATATATATGTGTGTGTGTGTGTGTGTGTGTGTCACTCTCAGACCACGAAGGAAGGATTAAGACAGGAATTTCCTTAAGTACTTTCGCATTTAATAAATTTATTTAATATTTATTATTTTCGTATTTAATAATATTTAATAACACATCTTCAGAAAGATGGTTTTTGAAAATGTATTATTAAATATGAAAGTACTTAAGGACATTCCTTACTTAATCCTTCGTGGTCTGAGAGTGTTTATATATATATATATATATATATATATATATATATATATATATATATATATATATATATATATATATATATATATACACACAATCGGTGAAGGGGAAATGATGCGGAAACATTAGTGGTAAGGAAAGGAAGAACGGGTACAAGGCTTCCACACTACATCACCAAGCAGAAGCAAGCAGCACCACGCTTGCACGCTGCTTGCCAGCCACTACCAGGCCCCATTCATTGCCCACTACGCCAGCTGGAACGGTAAAAATGTCATCCTGAACCTCCACCTGAAGGCTAGAGGTACAGACCAACGGCTTGTTATTTCTACCGAAATATATAGCGTCGCTTCGCGAGGTGGAGGGAAAAAAAGGCAAAATATCCTATATGGAAATCCGCAGAGAATAGTGACACGATATCTGAGCAGAAACGCGCTGTTATCTCATGCTAGACAATTGTTTACCTCTCGTCATAGGAAACGGGAAGACATGGAGGCGCGCTATAGCCTAGCGCCGACGCAGGCGCCTTCCACCCAGAAATAACCCGGACATTTTATGGGGGCCGGCGCTCAAACTACCCTCCATAACAAGAAACTAAATCATTGACTGCGTTATTTGGCTCTATATATGCCGCGAGGACGTCAAATCAAGGCCACATTCATTCATCCTTTCTTCATAAGAGGTTCGACAGTGGAGAAATCGCATACACGTGTCTGGGTAAAATACGGCGGATAAACCAGGGAGAAAAAAGAGGTGCCACAAAATGGCAGCCCCTTGCGCGCGCTCGACGACCCCGGCCAACCATCTCTGTACGATAATATCCTCTTTTTTTCCATTTTACCTCTCCCAGCACTCTATCAAACATCTCCCTATTCCACTCTGCATTGTCTCTTGCAACCACACGCGTTGCATGCAATGTATTCGACCTGTTTTTCTGCTTTTTTTGCGTGCATTCACGGCGTGTGAGACAAGCGGAATAATTGTAAGAAAATCGAAAATGTAGGAATGGCAGAGCGCTCCGCGAGATCGGAAGGCAGCCGATCGCGGGGGGCCGCCGGCCGCGACCGCAATGTATTCGCGGATTGTATTTTGTTTCCTCGGATACATGTGCTACTAGCTTTTTACGCGGCAATGTTTTTGTTTATAATGTGGGTGATAATGAATGTATATTTACTATTAATTCCCGAGAAATGTAACTAGGTTCAAGTAAGGAAATATGGCTGTTCGGATGGGACACGGTGACTAATATATATATATATATATATATATATATATATATATATATATATATATATATATATATATATATATATATATATATATAATCTATATCGATTATTTTTGTAAATAATATATTTTTTAATTCATTTACAGTAAGAACATATCATCTGTATACATAGAGCAGCTAGAAAGTATACATATTACATTGTATGAAAATTTCAGTCCTCATCCCTTAAAATACAATTATGAATATAAATTATGAATAACGAATATGAAGGAAAACACAACACTGAACGACAAAATGTTCAATGGTAAGGCTAGACATTGAAGGATGAATTAAGATGCGTTTGGAGGTGGGGATTCCTTACTCAGATGGATAGTTTGGTCATCTTTCTGTATAGAAGTTGAATTGCTTAGTTGCGGCAATTGAGGAAAGGTTTGTTCCGTCTCCGCCTTAGCGCTCAAGGAATTCTGAAGACGTCTTGCCGTCTAGACTCAGTGCTGAGAAATAATTCAACATTACTAGTGGATACCGATTTAAAATAATTCCTTAAAATTATATTACTGACACACTACCATTGTCGGGAATGAGGAAACACAGTTTCAATGACCTAATTTGTTTTCTCAATTACATAATTAAATATTTACGAATTACTCTTAATAATGTTTTTATCTTGCACTATAAAGTGTTACATGAAGATATTTTTCTAGAGTAATTCGTAAATATTTAATTATGTAATTGAGAAAACAAATTAGGTCATTGAAACTGTGTTTCCTCATTCCCGACAATGGTAGTGTGTCAGTAATATAATTTTAAGGAATTATTTTAAATCGGTATCCACTAGTAATGTTGAATTATTTCTCAGCACTGAAGGATTACGAATAATGTTCAGATTTTTCCACCTATATGAATTGCTATTTGTTGCACGCAATTTATGTTGAGGCAAACACACACACACACAAACATGTGTGTGTGTGATGTGGTGAAGGCTGACTCCATACACAGTTTCAAGTGTAGATATGATAGAGTCCAAAAGGCTCGGGAACCTGTACACCAGTTGATTGACAGTTGAGAGGCAGGACCAAAGAGCCACAGCTCAACCCCCGCAAGCACAAATAGGTGAGTACACACACACACACACACACACACACACACACACACACACACACGTATTTAATCTTACCATTTCAAAACAATTGTTCACCATATTTTAACACAAAAATAAATATCAGAACGATGCTATTTAAACTTGAACAAATGACTGTATTTCAAGTTACCAAATACCAACATTAATCACCTGAATTAACTCCAAATGATTTAACTACTCAATAAGATATCGAACAACCAAACATTGTACAATATGTATGTTATCTTGAGGTTATCTTGAGATGATTTCGGGGCTTTAGTGTCCCCGCGGTCCGGTCCTCGACCAGGCCTCCACCCCAGGAAGCTGCCCGTGACAGCTGACTAACTCCCAGGTACCTATTTAACCCGCGCCACATAATTACGAGTCCTGCGCGCTATCCACCAGGCTACGAGGCCCCTACGATGTCTTTCATATATTTTTTTACAACAGATTTGTTAATATAATTTTTTTCTAAATACCATTTATATAGCGTATTAAAACAACGTTAATTTATTTACCTATTACATTCAGCTCTACCTATTAATTAACTTAACCAATTAGCCAATGGATCACTAAAAACTCTATGACCCGACTAGGATTCGAACCTATGCGACCTGGGGTTACCTCACTGGCATACACAGTGCTGTGTACGCCAATGGGGTACCTGGTAGCGCAAGTTCGAATCCTGGTGGACTCATAATTCTTAGTGATATATTTATAAATACATATACTCTATAAACAATTATTATTAGTTTTTTTTTTTTGCATATACCGTTAACCAAGGGCAGACAACTGATTAAGGGGAGCCGGTCGGCCGAGCGGACAGCACGCTGGACTTGTTATCCTGTGGTCCTGGGTTCGATCCCAGGCGCCGGCGAGAAACAATGGGCAGAGTTTCTTTCACCCTATGCCCCTGTTACCTAGCATTAAAATAGGTACCTGGGTGTTAGTCAGCTGTCACGGGCTGCTCCTGTCACGGGGCTGGAGGCCTGGTCGAGGACCGGGCCGCGGGACACTAAAGCCCCGAAATCATCTCAAGAGGAAGTCAGCGTCTGGGATCCTCTCGGACGTAAGTCCGAACCCTCATCACGGCCCTTGTGGATTTGTACATTAAAGGGACAAACAGACGCAAATAAAAACCTGTATTAAAGCAAATGATTTTGTGAAGTGTTAAGAAATTTCCGGCAAATATGTCGGAATATGTATTTCATATATATTTACCATAAGTACATACAGGAAAATGTGAATTACACACCTATAAACCAATGGCGAGTATATGACATATACAGAGAGGTATATCCACTAGTAAAGGTATGTTCATCATATAACTGATATGTGTTCTTGTAATTCTTCAGTGTTGCAAATTGCAAAATTGTTTGGCGGACGTCAACATTAGTTTTATGGACTTGCAACATTGTTTTAAGCTATTAATATTAATAATAATTTGAGCTATTATTAATAATAGCTCAAATTTTCAATAATTTTCACTGATTTATTGCGTTCTTTTTTTTTGCCTATAAGGAACTGTTTTTTATTAATACTTTTTTTATTATCATGTGATCGTTATTCTGACAGTGAATAAAACAATGAAATAATTCGACAATTAAGACTAATTCCGATAGATGTCAGCACCGCTAATTGCTGTGGTTTGCCACATTTTAGCGGGTTTTAACCACAGTAACGTAACGCTTGCTGGCATTGTAAATTATCTCAACAATCATTTGATAATTCTAGCACAAGCATACAATCAAATATCTATATTTAAATGTGCTTGTTTATTGTAGACATTTCCTTAGAAATGTCATCCATTCAGCAGTCGTCGTATAGCATATAACACAGCATATAACATATGTCCTATAGCATATAATACAGCATATAACATATGTCCTATAGCATATAACACAGCATATAACATATGTCCTATAGAATATAACACAGCATATAACATATGTCCTATAGCATATAACACAGCATATAATATATGACAGCATATATCAGTCGTCCCTTCACCTTCTAGTGTGTGGTCTGGTCAACATATTTCAGCCACGTTATTGTGACTCCTCGTCTGCATTGCCTCAGATATTTCAGAATTTGTCTTTCACTTTTCTATTTTATCACATTCAAAGGTTTTTCTTCCATATTCCATTTTTTTATTTACACTTTTCATTTTCTATTTTCGTATAATAGTTTTTTTTCTGTATATTCCATGGTTTCTCCTTCAAATTACATGGGTTTTCATACGTAATTTTTACTTATTCTGGAGGAATATTTATATTCACAATTCATATTCTCATATTCTCAAGAATATCCTTATTCTGAATATATTGTTGATTCCTTGGATTTCCCTGCGCATCATATTAGGGTTTTTCAATACAAGACAATTTTCCCTGACCATTAATCCCTGTCGAATTCCTTGGTTCTTCAACACATGCATATTTTTCCCCTGCAAATCCCCCCACACCCCCGCCTTTTTTTAGCATATTAATTTTTGATTCCTAATCATTTTATATATTTTCCTCTAGCGCTTTCAACGAACTCTAAATATCATTGAACTCACATTCTGAAAACATGTTTGTGTATAACACTCTTATCTTGGTTTTCTTGCGTCAACCGCCTGGAAATGACATTAGGATTCTTGCGCCCAGCCTTCGTGTCTGATTAGCTGGAGGGAAAACACTCCAGATTTGATTAAGTCCTTCACCAACGCCATCTTTCTCCTCGTGTGATTGGGGGAAAGGAAGGGGGTGAGGTGGGGGTCTGGTTGTGTGGTGGTAGTGGTGGTGATTCCAGCTTCTGTACTCTTTAGGTGTTCGATTTCAGGTTCCTCGAGGTCTTTCAGCTTCATCGAAGTCTTCCAGTTCTTCAAAGTCTTCCAGGAAAGCGTCTTCGAAGTCTTTCAGGAAGCGTCATCGAAGTCTTCCAGTTCTTAGAAGACTTCCAGGAAAGCTTCTTCGAAGTCTTCCAGTTCTACAAAGTCTTCCAGGAAAGCTTCTTCGAAGTCTTCCAGTTCTACGAAGTCTTCCAGGAAAGCTTCATCGAAGTCTTCCAGTTCTTCGAAGTCTTCCCAGGGGATCTTCATGATATGAATGATCTAAGGCCAAACTGGAACTCCAGGCATATCTAGGAGAGAAATAAATAAATTTAGTTTTATTAAATTACCCGAATATCCAATTTTTTTTTTTAAATTTAAGTTTTGGGAACAGCAATTTATCATCAATATCTGTCTGAATATGGATTGGTATACAGCTGTCAAAGCAGTAATATGCATATTTATACATATATGAGTATTGACTTGCATGTATATTATTATGGACTTATAACCTAAATTAATCTAAAATGTCGAGTCTGATTTCATATAATTCTTCAATCAAATTTGAGTTGTCAGTGCACCAGCGGCCTCGCTTCTTGCAAGGCCAGCGTTCGATCCCCGATGGTCCATGTAATTGTGCATCATTCCTTTCCTCAATTCTCTCCCAGGCCCTTGTACCTATGTCTCAGACGCTTGTCCTCATATCCTTTTGAATTATTTCAGCTATTTAACTATTTCAGCAAAGCATTTATATCAGCTTACTGGAGCTCATCTCAAAATTTATTACATTTCTTGTCACCAGCCAATTATCCAATTTCTTGTCACCAGTTAATAAGATAACATAATTATCCTTTTAAAGATAGCACGTCATAACCAATCTAATATATCTTCAGATATATTAGATTGGTTAGACTATATCGTAGATATATCTTGAGTTAAATTTTTTGTTAAGGCATTTAGATGAACCACAAATCTATACTTAAGTGATATATTCTATATATATGCATTTATTCAGTAGTTGCATAGTTAAATAATTTAAATCGTGTATTTGGAAGCAAAAATGCAGAAATATCATTAAAAGTATATAAATATTTCCATTGATAATATATATAAACTAAAAAGATAATCATCCATTTTGTAAATTTGTTATAGAAACATAGCATCAGAAATCACAAGGAGCAGAACGAACATTTTCATAAACCATCGTTCGATAATACACACCATAAGCTGCTTTTCCCACACGTAATAATAATTCTAAAAAAGGTTTCAATTATTTACAAGAGAACGAATGCCAAGAGAGAAGTCGCCAGTAAAACACTTTCAACTCCACATTGGAAGTCACACACTTTCTTACCAAGTGGAAATACTCAGCGAAACGCAATAGAAATTCAAGAGTTTGATTCACTTTACCGGAAAAAATCTTTGACAGTGGTAAAAATTTTCGCATCTCATTAGGACTTTCTGTGGCCCGCGCCCCGCCTCCGCTCTTTTCCCGCCATTTTTTGAGTCTTTAATCAAAAGCTGGAGCGAAGACCGTTTGTTTTCTCAAGATAAAACACGCCGTTCCTCTTAGACAACTTTCTGTTTTGCTTGAACTGTTTTCTAGGGAAACTTTGGGAGTGGGAATTTCAAGTAGGATGGGCAGAATTTGAGATTATTTCTCCCTTGGATATTGTCATCTTGGTAGAAAAGTTCTCGCCTCAATTATTTCACTAGATTCAGCAATTTCAACTTCATATCAACTACAACGGAAGACTACGAGGCTATTATGAATTTTCATTGGTCATTACAAGCGCTCAAGGTGTGACGCGTCGCTCGGTCTTAATTAACTACTCACGGGGGATAGTTACAGCAACTAGCCAATTAGGGCACTACAAGGCAATTCTAACCGTACCAATCACGGTCCAGCAAAGAGGTGTCGCTTGAGCGTATCTTCTTATTGGCCAACACCAGTCTGAAACGAGAGAGCGCTTGAGTGTGTGCCTTCACTCACGATATTTGTTTGAGTGGGACTTGACCCTTTTGAGTGTTATTCCCTTACCAATCACTGAATACGCCGATTGGGGTTTGAAGGTCACCATATTCCCAACCACAGTCTTAGGTGGTACTTTTATAGCGAATATCCAATCGCTTGACACATTTTAGGAATTCGGTGGATTCTAAGCCTGTAATCTCAGGATTGGATGAACTAAGACCTAATCTCACTACCACTCACCAGTCTCACCAGTTGATTGACAGTTGAGAGGCGGGGATTAAAGAACCAGAGCTCAACCCCCGCAAGCACAACTAGGTAAGTACTCACCAATCACAATCAAGGATAAAGGGAATCCTATGCTAATCTCCAATCACAGTTCAGGGTGAAGCGAACGCTGAAGCAGCAGTTTAATCCTCACAGGGACAGTACGGGACTAAGCAGCATTCAATATCTTCTTTCAGCCAATTATTGATCAGAATGAAGTCATTCTTGAACAAATCTTAAGGAAACCTTCCGCTTGAGCGCCTGTATTCGCCAGGCGACATGTGGAGACACCATCACACACTCCATCATGGTAGAAAGGCCCCGCTTGAGCGCCTCCTGAAGAGACAAGTGAAGACACCAATACAATCATTATAGAAAGACTCCGCTTAAGCGTAGCTTTATCACTTAAGGGGAGGGTAAGACATAGCATCCCCCCCCCCTACAAGTCACCTTCCTGTATACCATCTTAGAAGACATAATAACCAATAAGTTAGCATCTAGAAATAGCGATGTTTTGAACATTTGAGAATTCTCATTAGGAGAGACTTTTACGCAAGAGAAATCTTTTAGGGAGAAAACTCATATAACTTTGATCATCAAAAGGAAAAGTTAGTCTGCGGGGTTTAATTATTTGGGGCGTTATCGCGAAAATAAGTTTTGGACCCAAGATTGAAGCGCAGCTTGCAAGGGTAGCCATTAATGTTGCACTTATTTGCAACACACTTTGGATACAACTTGGGCAGAGAATTTTGAGTAATTATATGTATATATGAATTCTTGTTTGTCACTAGGTTTGACTTAAGTGAATTGTTATTTTGAGGCCTTTTTCTTTCCCTGATCATTTTGCCAATTCTTTTCTCCCACGAACACATACTTTTATTACCTCCTTCCTCCAAATCAATTCCCATACCACTATCTACTAACAGTTTAAACCAGTTTAATGTTACAATGTTTAATGTTTAATGAATAGTTTTGTATGTTTTTGAAAGATGTTGATTTTAAATACACATTTATGAATTTAGAGTTTTCTGTTATGTTACTTGATCTAAACTTGGAATGAGAGGAATAGGAGAAAAGTAACAATAAAGAGGGAATATGGCGCAAGATGGAGGCCATTCGTAGTCTCCATCTGCGCCACATCACTATTCCACACTTAGGAAACGCCATTTTCCCCTCCCAAGACTTTTGCGGGGAAGTTTTCCGCCAGGTTTCCTGAAAAGAGGGGAAATTAATTCCACTCTTGTGTCAATATTTGCATCCCTCCACTTTTCGGGTCGTGCCTTTTTATTCTTTATTTTCTAAATTGGATTCCAGATTACATGAAGCATATTTCCCTGTCGCAGACTTCCATTTACATACATGTGATGCGATGTTCTGGAATTTTAACTTGAAGACGTAAAGAGGTGGAGTTTTGATGAAGGAATCGCGGAAGCATCTCGGTGTAAAGAGGAGATCTTGGTAAAATCCTCTAGGCGAGTTTCGCTCCACTTTGATGGGCCAAGAGATTTTTTTCTGGTCGGTTGTAAAGATGTTTCAGTGTAGACCTCACGGTTGCTGGGTACAAGATATCAACATTTATATGCGCTGATGCCATTCTTCAGTTCATGTGGTGCTCTCTGTCTCTCTGTCTCTCTCTCTCTCTCTCTCTCTCTCTCTCTCTCTCTCTCTCTCTCTCTCTCTCTCTCTCTCTCTCTCTCTCTCTCTCTCTCTCTCTCTCTCTCTCTCTCTCTCTCTCTCTCATTGTTCGCTAGGACGCGTTTGTGATCTTCTTTCATTTCTTCGTCTTATATTTTCCTTAACTTTCTGTGTTTGGTGTCTTTATCATTCATTATTGTTATGTACAGATATATCTACACACACACACACACACACACACACACACACACACACACACACACACACACACACACACACACACACACACACACACACACACACACATATTGCCTCCCTCATATTTATAAGCAAGCAACGTGAGGAAAATTACAATCACGGAGTGTGAGCAGGACAGAGAGCCAATCTCTCCTTCTCTCAAAGACGCTGCAAAGAGCCGGGCATCAAACCAACAATCTTTTTTATTTTTATCTTAGATGTCTACATTTTTATCTTTGTATCTGAACGATATCAAAAGCCTCAAAGTCAAAGGAGGAGGCAGGGGGGTGAGTGGGGGTTGAGGGAAGTGGTTCAAAAATCCACTTTACCTTCTGAAAATCAAATCGCTCTTCGCCATCTTCATCAAAAGCCTTTTTTACTCAACAGCCTCACAAAAGCCTCGTTCCCTCCTCCGGCTCTTCCATTATTTTTCGGCCGCAAAATTCCTGATGAGATTATGAGGTTAATTGTAGTTTCGAGAAAAAGTCTTCTAGACGTCAAAGGTTGGGACAGCCTTTTGGAAAGCTGGGAGGAAGAGGTCTTTTTTTATGTGGCCAAACTGTAATTAGGGCCACGTGGGTGAATCTATAAGAGAATCTGTGAGTTGTTACATTGTCGAGATGAATTTCGTAGGTGAATATAAAATGAATCTTTCGGATGTAGGTTCGAATCCTCGTCACGGCCCTTGTGGATTTGTTCATTTGATGCATCACCCTATTGTGATTTCTGTGTGTAATACATGAATATATTTCATATATAATAACTTGTATTATTAACTTTTTGATGTCTCGTTTAATATTGTCAAAAATTCATTGTAGAACTCCTGAACCCCCACTAATGAGTTCAGTAGAGTTCCAGGTTGGTCGGCTTTTGTACCACATAGATATTATATATAATATATTTTATATATACATATATATGCAGAAAAAACACATTTGAAGAATTAGAGAACTGCTGAAGGCGTTTTCGGCTTATATCGTCTTCATCAGAGCAAGATACAGACTCTTTTTCTTGTGCAATAGAATGTCTGTCAATCTGTCTATCTAAAGTAGAATGCCAGAAACTCGGTTCCAACATCACCCAACTTCCCAAGATGACACATGAGGGGTATGTGAGTTCCATAGGTCATTTGCAGTCTGCCCCAATGCCACCTCTTTAAGAAATATCAACATCTATAGCGACACCTGCGATTTTCATGAAGCCTGAAATCGAGGATGTATATTCCGTGGAGTTTTCAGCAGCTTCTTCAGTGCTTCGTAATACTAAATTTCCTGAGAGAGAAAGGGAGATAGAGGGTGTTGAGGAGAGAGGCCACGAAGGTGGAAAAGTAAGGGAGGAAAGGAGAGATAGGGTAAGATAGATGAAAGAGGGGAGATGGGAGGGAGGCGGAGATGATTAGGAGAGGAGAAGAGACGGGGACAACCGGTTACCACTATATATATATATATATATATATATATATATATATATATATATATATATATATATATATATATATATATATATATATATATATATATATATATATAGTACCTAGTAGCCAGAACGCACTTCTCAGCCTACTATGCAAGGCCCGATTTGCCTAATAAGCCAAGTTTTCATGAATTAATTGTTTTTCGACTACCTAACCTACCTAACCTAACCTAACCTAGCTTTTTCGGCAACCTAACCTAACCTAACCTATAAAGATAGGTTAGGTTAGGTTAGGTAGGGTTGGTTAGGTTTGGTCATATATCTACGTTAATTTTAACTCCAATAAAAAAAAATTGACCTCATACATAATGAAATGGGTAGCTTTATCATTTCATAAGAAAATAATTAGAGAAAATATATTAATTCAGGAAAACTTGGTTTATTAGGCAAATCGGGCCTTGCATAGTAGGCCGAGTGCGACGTTCTGGCTACTAGGTACGACATATATATATATATATATATATATATATATATATATATATATATATATATATATATATATATATATATATATATATATATATATAACATTTAACATGAATAGAATATATCTATATATATTTATGACGTAATATATATGATACATAATATGATTATTATATACTTCATATCATATAACAAGAATAACATTATATAAGTATGCATAAAACACAGCTTCACTTTAAACCATTATGAAAGTGTTAAATATTTTTAAAATAAAGTTGAGTAATGAGAAAAAATACATATTTATCATAAAGTGCAAAGTTAATTACGTTCCTGTAAAGGCTCTTTTTACAGGACAGAAATTACCAAACTTTATACAAAAACCGATCAGCTAAAATCCCCCCAAACTGAAATTGGAAGTTTCTGAAATATATAATGAAGTATATATTGAGGTTATCTTGAGATGATTTCGGGGCTTTAGTGTCCCCGCGGCCCTGTTCTCGACCAGGCCTCCACCCCCAGGAAGCAGCCCGTGACAGCTGACTAACACCCAGGTACCTATTTTACTGCTAGGTAACAGGGGCATAGGGTGAAAGAAACTCTGCCCATTGTTTCTCGCCGGCGCCTGGGATCGAACCCGGGACCACAGGATCACAAGTCCAGCGTGCTGTCCGCTCGGCCGACCGGCTCCCTATATATTGAAGATATTAAATTGATGAATTTGTTGATCTAGGAAGTAGATATTCTTTCCTGTTTATGTTCTATTTGTGAGAGTATAGTTCTAGGGCTATTTAAAGTGTACTTGGGCTGGACGGTAGAGCGACGGCCTCGCTCTTTGCAGGTCTGCGTTCAATCCCCGACCGTCCACAAGTGGTTGGGCACCATTGCTTCCCTCCATTCTGTCCCAAATCCTTATCCTTGTCTTGCTCTGGTAGTTAATCCTGGGTTACTTCCATTACTAAAGTGTATTTGGTGGTAAATCAGCAAGTGTCTTAGCCACTTGCTTACTTCGAAAGGTTAATTGGCCTTTAACACAACACCAAAACAACCTTAAACAAGGATCTCTGATTGATGTTTGTCTTGCTGAGTCAAATTACAATTGTTAGTATTGAAAATAATACACATTCTATACAGCTCAAACTATACCCTGGAAACACAAACCGAAACTGTCTCTATTTTCCGCTTGTTACAACTTGAAATAAAGTTGTTACATCTTGGCTTAACGTGTTTATGACGTATTGGAACGTTGTTACAACTTGCTATATTGGTTGTTATATCTGGTTAGGAGGTGTTAAAACTTGTTCGAACGTTGTACCAACGTCGTAGTTTCGGTGTGTGTTTGGCGGGTACTAACCTGCTCAAAACTGTATGCCATACACCAATTGCAATAAAAACAAAATATACAGCGAAAAATAATGCAGATTCAAATCGAAACTCAGTCCCTAAAATCCTCTTTTAGGGACTGAAATAATTTTTTTTTAGGATTTTCATTGAAATCCAAAGAAAATATTCAGTAAAAATTTTCCCCAATCTGTTTTCACTTTGGTTAACCTGTGACGTCATACCAATTAACCTCCCAGCCCATTGACCGGTAAATGATCCACATCACCGTTAAATAAAATAAATTTATTCTGGACATTTGGGGCATAAACCAAAATATATTCTCGAAATTAATTCTGTATATTTGGGGCCTGACGGCTGAGTGGACAGCGCTGGGGATTCGTAGTCCTAAGGTGCGGGGGCGGAAACAAATAGGCAGATTTTCTTTCACCCTGATGCTCTTGTTCACCTAGGAGTAAATTGGTACCTGGGAGTTAGACAGCTGCTACGGGCTGCTTCCTGGGGGTGTGTAACAAAAAGGAGGCCTGGTCGAGGACCGGGCCGCGGGGACGCTAAGCCCCGAAATCATCTCAAGATAATCTCAAGATAACCTCAACATAGACCATTATGAACAGTCTATATAGTTCACTTGATATCATTTAAATAAGACATTAATATATCCTCATTTGCGGCTATCTTTCTTTATGTAAGGATTAATGTGATATATTAAGGCCAGGATAACCCAACGCTCAGACTCATGTTATCTCAAGCTATAACAGTCAGTTCCATCACTCTGTGGTCATCTTCTTGAGGTTATCTTGAGATGATTTCGGGGCTTAGCGTCCCCGCGGCCCGGTCCTCGACCAGGCCTCCACCCCCAGGAAGCAGCCCGTAGCAGCTGTCTAACTCCCCAGGTACCTGATGCACCTAAGTAAACAGATGCATCAGGGTCAAAGAAAACGTGCCCAACCATTTCTGTCCCTCCCGGGAATTGATATCGGGATCATCGGTGTGATTTTGAAGACAATCCCGGAATTTAGATAAAGCTGATATCTTAAGATAACAATAAATTTGCTCCAGGAAAATCCTGTTTTCCCGTAGAAATGATTTTATTAGTATGAAGCTTAAAAAATAATAATAATTTAAATAAAATTGTATAATGACTAGATAAAATTATATAATGACTAGATAAAATTATATAATGACATTAGACTTGAAAAAATCAAGTCTAATGATCGTTTGATTGGCCTTAAACTAATTAATTGGCAATTCAACTCTCGTCTAATTGCTTCTCTGTTATTTATGTATACAAATATCTTAAAATATCACGTGTTTTAATTCGTGGATTTTATATAATACATCACACAACAGCTTCCTAGATCGGCCTGCGAATTAGGCTGCAGCGGCTGTTACAGGCGGGACCAAAGAGCCAGAGCTCAACCCCCGCAAGCTCAACTAGGTGAGTACATGGGTCCGCTAGCAGGTCGCTATCGTGATAGGAAGATAGCAATTATGAAGTGGTCTTTCTAAGCAGAAGCGAACGATCCTTAGTTAACTACCTTACCTTTCAAGGAAAGAGATAAGGCTTACTACCTTACCTTTCAAGGAAAGAGATAAGGCTTACTACCTTACCTTTCAAGGGAGATATGACACATATGTTTCCTGTGTCATATGATGTTCTTCGTCCACTCAAGGAAATTATCAATATATATATATATATATATATATATATGTATATATATATATATATATATATATATATATATATATATATATATATATATATATATATATATATATATATATATATATATATATATATATATTCACAAATGCTGAAGTTAGTTTATAAAGTATTAACCTAACTTAGTGATATAGTGATATAGTGATATATTAACCTAACTTCAGATATAGTGTTTGTGAGCTAGCCTGGTCCAGATTCACGAAGCAGGTGAATCTGGTCCCAGGTTCGCAAGTGCTTGTGTAACTGCTTCGTGAATCTGTCCCCAGGTTGTTGGCTGCAAACGACCGCCAACTACCACTCCCGTTTGCAAGACAAGTAAGAGTCGTCTCATTCCTTCCCACGAAGGGTGAACTCCTTATTAATACACAACAGGCAAACCACCCCTATGTAACAGCATTGTCTGGGATTATATTTGTTTCCAGTGCCACTAATATGGTATAATTACATATGAATTTAATACTACGCTGATGCAACGATGCTAAATTATTATTGACTAGCATGCAAATCTGTCGGGGTTCGATGTGTGTTGTACAATCAAACCAAATTAAACCCAGGGAAATCGTGTGAATTTTCTCATGCACTGAGCAGGATATTGAAAGTAAGGTTTGAGGTACTTCAGTATTAATGTTGTAGCGCTGCGGTTACCTCCTGTTCAGAGCGGTTGGCGGGGGTACAAGCGGTTATACTGTAATGTGGAGGAAAAATTATTATGCTTCAATAGTCATTAAAGCAAGGCGATTTGTCTGTAAGTGTAACAGGCATATTAAAGCACAAGGGAGCTACACACAGACATACACACACACACACACACACACACACACACACACACACACACACACACACACACACACACACACACATACACACACACACACACACACATGCTTACAGACAGGTGGAAACTTAGTACCCAAATGAGCCACAGAGACGTTAGAAAGAACTTTTTCACTGTCAGAGTAGTTAACAGATGGAATGCATTAGGAAGTGATGTGGTGGAGGCTGATTCCATACACAGTTTCAAGTGTAGATATGATAGAGCCCAATAGGCTCAGGAACCTGTACACCAGTTGATTGACAGTTGAGAGGCGGGACCAAAGAGCCAGAGCTCAACCCCCGCTAGAACAACTAGGTGCTATACACACGCTCACACACACACACACACACACACACACACACACACACACACACACACACACACACACACACACACACACACACACACACACACACACACACACACAATCGAATCGACAGGGTTGATGAAGACAGGCTATTTAACACAAGGGGCACACGCACTAGGGGACACAGGTGGAAACTGAGTGCCCAAATGAGCCACAGAGATATTAGAAAGAACTTTTTTAGTGTCAGAGTGGTTGACAAATGGAATGCATTAGGAAGCAATGTGGTGGAGGCTGACTCCATACACAGTTTCAAGTGTAGATATGATAGAGCCCAGTAGGCTCAGGAACCTGTACACCTGTTGATTGACGGTTGAGAGGCGGGACCAAAGAGCCAGAGCTCAACCCCCGCAAGCACAACTAGGTGAGTACAATACACTAGGATTGCCAGGAGAAGTTAGATTAAATCTTATGTTAATGTTTCGGTTAAAAAAGTTTCTAGTTTGACAAGATTCAGTAACAAAGAAGTCAACATTTTGATGTGAACATCACTACATATGTATTTTTTGACCAAATAGTTGCTATAAGTATATACATTTTAGGAAGATGAACTGTCATATACATATATAATTTACCTGCACTTGATAGTGGATAACACAGCAAACTTCAGTACCTGGTTGTATCATAAGATCCCATCAAAATAAACTTTCTTAATCAGTAAATAAAAAAGAACCAAGAGTATACCTACCACCAAACCTCATACCAGAAGAACACGTGACCACATCAACATCTGCAGAGGCAACCAACGTAAGACCATCTCTCGAGTATGCAGCTCCGGTCCATAATTCAATTCTGAAAAACAAATAATGAAACTAGAAACAATTCTAACATATCAAACGTACTTGGTTCAGAAACTGTGGGGATTGAACTTTATTAAACGAGGAGGAACTTAGGAAGAACCTCATCTTCAGAAACTTCTTTACAGAGGGTCACAAGACGGACAATAAAGAGCCCAATAAGATATAATCGACGGAAAGGTAATAGGAAGGAAGGTAAATTCCCGGCCCGGTCCTCGACCAGGCCTCCACCCCCAGGAAGCAGCCCGTGACAGCTGACTAACACCCAGGTACCTATTTTACTGCTAGGTAACAGGGGCATAGGGTGAAAGAAACTCTGCCCATTGTTTCTCCAACTATGAGCAATTTTCTCCTTTAGGTCTTTTATTCCTTACGTGTGGTGTAAATCTCCTTTGAGCTTCTTTGCATTGGCTAATGCAACCCGCTCTCGCATAAGACAGCACATATATGACTTATTGCTTATAGTCAATATTTTGCTTATGAATAAGTACATATGTGGTATATTCTAAGTTAAAAAAATATTCAAGGCACTAATTTGAAACCTCTTTCAAGTTAGAAACTCTTATTTTTTCAGTTTTTTTAAACAATAGAGATTTTATACAAAATTTGACAATATCCTGAGTTGGCTAATGACGTAGTCCATCTTGCCTTATCATATTTGGCCTCTTGGGTGCCCAATTGCTTGGGCACCATTCCTTTCCCCCCGTCCCATCCCAAATCCTTATCCTGACCCCTTCCCAGTGCTATATGGTCATAATGGCTTGGCGCTTTCCTGATAATTACCTTATCTTTCTCTTATCGTAGCCTACATATTAACTACACAGTTAAATACATATAAACAATGGTCATTTGGGACATTGACATTTCATATTATTGTGCCAAATGTGCATAGGCTTAGCATTTTCTCCTAACAGTTGCCTTCTCCAGGGATGGAACAGGCTTAATAGATATGGAAAAGGTTGCTGGAATGGTTGTAGAAGAAAACCTTGGAGCGGAGGGCAGTTAGGTAGTGGTAGTTAATGGAGGTAATTGATCAAGGAAAGGAAGGGGAGCATGTTGGTTAGGAATGGGCTATGAACATATATTATGGAATAGGAATTAATGGGGTGGAGAGGGGCAAGTTTTGTAGAGATGTGGAAAAGAGATGGATGGAAAGGGTAGATGGGGGAGAATGTTAGGTTTAGATAGAGGAAGGGATATTGGTGTAGGACCTGGATTACTAACTATTGTCAACAGTGGTGAATGGGTGGTTAATGGGTGATTAATGGGTGATTAATGGGTGGTTAATGGGTGGTTAATGGGTAATTAATGGGTGGTTAATGGGTGATTAATGGGTGGTTAATGGGTGTATTATAGGCCTTCCCTAGCTGTTCTCGTGGCGTTCTATCATGCTCTCATCTACTCTTCATTTCAATAACTTTGACTCCTTGCTGGTGAGGATGTTGGGAAGTGGTAAAGGTTCATTCCACTTGTTGCTCTCTTCTCTCTCTTCTCTCTCTCCTCCTCTATTCATTCAATTTGTCTCTCCCCCTCCTTCTTGCTCTCTCTCTCTCTCTCTGCAGCTCCATTTCAGTAATTTATTTCATCTTTATTCATGGCAAATTCATGGTAGTGGTGTGTGTGTGTGTACTCACCTAGTTGTGTCTGCAGGATCGAGCATTGACTCTTGGATCCCGCCTTTCGAGCATCGGTTGTTTACAGCAATGACTCCTGTCCCATTTCCCTATCATACCTGGTTTTAAAATTATGAATAGTATTTGCTTCCACAACCTGTTCCTGAAGTGCATTCCATTTTCCCACTACTCTCACGCTAAAAGAAAACTTCCTAACATCTCTGTGACTCATCTGAGTTTCAAGCTTCCATTCATGTCCCCTCGTTCTGTTACAATTCCGTGTGAACATTTCGTCTATGTCCACTCTGTCAATCCCTCTGAGTATCTTATACGTTCCTATCATGTCCCCCCTCTCCCTTCTTCTTTCTAGTGTCGCAAGGCACAGTTCCTTCAGGCGCTCCTCATACCCCATCCCGCGTAGCTCTGGGACGAGTCTCGTTACAAACCTCTGAACCTTTTCCAGTTTCATTATATGCTTCTTCAGATGGGGACTCCATGATGAGGCGGCATACTCTAAGACTGGCCTTACGTAGGCAGTGTAAAGCGCCCTAAATGCCTCCTTACTTAGGTTTCTGAATGATGTTCTAGCTTTTGCCAGTGTAGAGTACGCTGCTGTCGTTATCCTATTTATATGTGCCTCAGGAGATAGATTAGGTGTTACGTCCACCCCCAGGTCTCTTTCACGCGTCGTTACAGGTAGGCTGTTCCCCTTCATTGTGTACTGTCCCTTTGGTCTCCTATCTCCTATTCCCATTTCCATAACTTTACATTTGCTCGTGTTGAATTCCAGTAGCCATTTCTCTGACCATCTCTGCAACCTGTTCAACCTGTTCAGGTCCTGTCCTGTGTGTGTGTGTGTGTGTGTGTGTGTGTGTGTGTGTGTGTGTGTGTGTGTGTGTGTGTGTGTGTGTGTGTGTGTGTGTGTGTGTGTGTGTACTCACCTAATTGTGCTTGCGGGGATTGAGCTCTGGCTCTTTGGTCCCGCCTCTCAATCGTCAATCAACAGGTATTGGTGTGTGTGTGTGTGTGTGTGTGTGTGTGTGTGTGTGTGTGTGTGTGTGTGTGTGTGTGTGTGTGTGTACTCACCTATTTGTACTCACCTATTTGTGCTTGCAGGATCGAGCATTGACTCTTGGATCCCGCCTTTCCAGCTATCGGTTGTTTACAGCAATGACTCCTGTGTGTGTGTGTGTATGTGTGTGTGTGTGTGCACGCGCGCGCGTGCGCGCGCTTTCCAGTGCTTCTGAGATTACATTTCTTAACTTTACTATTCTTAAATAAAGACAGACGAAGATTACGACTTACTAAATATTGATAAAACTAGTAAAAATTAGAGTTATAAATGTGCATTAACCTAGAGACAAAATTACAAAATAAATGAATTTAAAACAAATTAAATTAACATAACGTTTACGGCCATATTTAAAATAAGTATATTATATTAAATAATTCACTTAATTAGTATAATAGCACCAGATAATTATATGATGCAAAGATGCACTTACAACCTTATTCAGAGATGAATTTTTTAACTAATTCTTCCAAAACTGTAATAAGTTATTAAATTAATTTGTTATACAAATTGGATACTTTTACTATTCAGAAAGATAATTTATTTTAATTGGAGCATTTGAAGTGGTTAATTACCTAGTTATGCTGGAAGTTGTTAAGCCTTAAGTCCTTAGCATCTCCTCTTGTCTTTCAAGAAATTCGTGTAATAGATATTGAAATCATAGAGGTCTATATTGATAGATATTGAAATCATAGAGGTCTATATTGATAGATATTGAGATCAGTGAGGTCTATATTGATAGATATTGAAATCAGTGAGGTCTATATTGATAGATATTGAAATCAGTGAGGTCTATATTGATAGATACTGAAATCAGTGAGGTCTATATTAATAGATATTGAAATCAGTGAGGTCTATATTGATAGATATTGAAATCAGTGAGGTCTATATTAATAGATATTGAAATCAGTGAGGTCTATATTAATAGATATTGAAATCAGTGAGGTCTATATTGATAGATATTGAAATCAGTGAGGTCTATATTAATAGATATTGAAATCAGTGAGTCTATATTAATAGATATTGAAATCAGTGAGGTCTATATTAATAGACATTGAAATCAGTGAGGTCTATATTGATAGATATTGAAATTATAGAGGTCTATACATGTTTATACAAACTGAATCATACAGTCTATACATGTTGATTATACAAATTGAATCTCTGTTTGTATAAACTACATCCATCACTGTATTCCTCTACAACTAATCTAATACAATTAATACAGTTCTTTCCAGTATCACAATAGTTCACTTATGAACTGTCATCGATGTATTCAGTTAGTCAACAAGCCCTCCCTTGTGCACCCGGTCAATACTAATTTGAATTTTGTATGTAGTGATCATGCCTCCTGTTTAGTTTCTCTTACAAAACTGACATGATATGACATATATCGTGTTCATTGGTTCAATGTTGTCATGTGGAAATTTGTATCAATTTTGCCTCTCTACAGCTCTCATTGTTATTATAATTGCATTTACAGTTTAACTATATCCTTTAATCTCTTATATACTTCATCAATTTCTCTCTCAATCTATTCATTTGCAAAAATTGATAAGGCAGGCGTTCTCTCCATTTCCAGCTTCGTAAAAAATCCTACCTTCTAGCCTAACCTGACCTATTTTAACCTGTGTTGACCAGACCACACACTAGAAGTTGAAGGGACGACGACGTTTCGGTCCGTCCTGGACCATTCTCAAGTCGATTGTCCAGGACTTCTAGTGTGTGGTCTGGTCAACATACTTCAGCCACGTTATTGTGACTCATCGCCTGCATATTTTAACCTAGCCTTACCTGACCTGACCCATTCTAACCTAGCCTGACCTGACTTGACCTATTCTAACCTGACCTGACCTATTCTAACCTAGCCTAACCTGACCCATTCTAACCTAGCCTAACCTGACCTCACCTATTCTAACCTAGCCTAACCTAACTTGACCTCTTCTAACCTAACCTAACCTAACCTATAAGTACCCAGTACTCAGACCCTGGTGGTCTGAGTACTGGCCCCTTTGAGTACTATATATATATATATATATATATATATATATATATATATATATATATATATATATATATATATATATATATATATATATATATATATATATATATACACACACCTCTCTGTCTCAACTGTTATCTGCGTTTTCAGAACACCTCATGCCAATTAAACCTCAACTGGCAATTAATACGGTCTTTAAATAAATCAATTAGCGTGTACAATTGTGTTCAAAACATAGCCCCGGAGAATTACTACACACATAAGCTCTTAATAGTATTTTGTCATTAATACACTATAATGATTTACGTGATAAAATTCCCGCGGCGACGTAATTCTCAGGTTAATTATTCACTCCAAATTTACACAATGCGTCAATAAATTTAAACAGTAAATAACATTCGAGTATTTTTCAACCTGACAAATTGTAATTGTCCGAGGTTTAATTACCCAACCACTTGGGGTGGATGGTATAGAGCGACGGTCTGGCTTCATGCTGGTCGGCGTTCAATCCCCGACCGTCCAAGTGATTGGGCAACTATTCCTTTCCCTCCGTCCCATCCCAAATCCTGACCCCTTCCCAGTGCTATATAGTCGTAATGGCTTGGCGCTTTCCCCCTGATAGTTCTCTTGGACTGAACAGTAGAGCGACGGTCTGGCTTCATGCTGGTCGGCGTTCAATCCCCGACCGTCCAAGTGTTTGGGCAACTATTCCATCCCCCCCCCTCCCTGATAGTTCCCTCCCCATCCTTGGAATTTTGTTATGCGCAATTTGTTTTTCTCCCGCGAGTTGCAATATATTGAAGGGATTAAATCATTCAATATATTGAACGCCATTAAATCACCAACAGTTGCTGGGAGTGTTCAACAAGAGGCTGTTATATACGCAAATGTTCACACAAGTGTTCACGTTCACCTGAGCCGCGAGATTTGTTCTCTGTGCTGGACTCTAGTTTTACGCATTGCGTTAACCATTTAACGCAACGCATACAACGTTAATTACGCCAGGGAAGGAAAGTATTTGGGGGAAAGCGCCAAGCCATTGCGACTATTTAGCACTGGGATCAGAATAAAGATTTGTTTGTGACCCGAAATTGTTGGTCCACTTGACCCGAAATGACACTGAACAAGTGTGACAAGTGTTACATTATTCCACATCTTGAGCAGGGAGCCGGTCGGCCGAGCGGACAGCACGCTGGACTTGTGATCCTGTGGCCCTGGGTTCGATCCCGGGCGCTGGCGAAAAAAAATGGGCAGAGTTTCTTTCACCCTATGCCCCCTGTTACCTAGCAGTAAAATAGGTACCTGGGTGTTAGTCAGCTGTCACGGGCTGCTTCCTGGGGGAGGAGGCCTGGTCGAGGACCGGGCCGCCGGGACACTAAAGCCCCGAAATCATCTCAAGATAACCTCAAGATAGATCACGAAACATTAACGAGTAGGATGAATCAATCTTGACAACGAGACATGAATAAGATGAGTCCAATCACACGATACGTGAACAACTGGGATCCCCAATCACAAACAAGGTGCAACCAGTTAGCCGAATGAGTGATTGGGCTGCAGTCACCAGTTTGATTTTAACAGAGCAATTCAATTTTGTTGCCCATGTTCAGCCTTTCCTCTTATCCAGCCTTTTCGCTTGTCCAGACTTTCCCTCTTACTCAAGACTTTCCCTCTTACTCAAGACTTTCTCTTCCTTCATCCTTTCCCTAGTATGATAATGCAACATTGTAAAAAGGATTATTCAGATGTATTTTATGACATTTCCGTATCCTATCTTTCTCTCTCTCTCTTTCTCTCTCTCACTTTCTCTCTCTCTCTCTCTCTCTTTCTCTCTCTCACTTTCTCTCTCCATTAAAAAGGTCATATTTTTCATTTAATGCATCATATTTTTTCCTACCTCATTCATCCCTGTTTGCAACAAGCAACAGCATTGTCAACAAATAATTAAACGATTGTGTTAAATAACTTTATTGTACAGTATCATCAGTTAACTATTTAGTAAGGCTCTTTTCCCCCCCAGCTCGATTTTACTTCTACTTTATTACATCATTGTGAAGCAATTCAGTACTGATTAAATTGTAATTCTGTGGCTTTAAACACCTCGTCCCACAATCAACATTCACTTGAACACCATCCCTCCCTGCAGTTGAAGTCAATGTAGCGTATCACAGCTGTTTGCTAACTCTTAAAATGGTGTCTCGTTCCTGTTCGCTACGCGAATGGTTCCGCATTTTGCTCCCTCTTCCTGTCCCTTTTTACCTTTGAGATTTGCTGCGCTATTGGTCGTTGGAGCTTCGCGGCAACCACGCCCCTAATCATCGTTAGAGTTTTATTAGCTGGTTCAAAAGACCGAGAGGGGACTTTTACAGCTTGGCTTGGTAATTAATGTGTGTTTACGGGAGAGGCGAACAAGCTGGCGCAGAGAAGGGGTGCATATTCTTGCCGCGCTGAGAAGGGGGAGTATTCTTACCTGGATCCTTTTTTATTCTATTTTTGCCTCGACGAGACGAAGCCTATTCTAAAAGGCTTATATTGGCTTCATACTCCACACAGATGGGTCATATTCTTTGCTGGCCTGAATGTTGTTTTTCTTCGCTATGATATTATGCGCAGTGAAGCTAAATGTAGTGCATGGTTTGATGCGCAGCTGAGATGCCATATTATATATATATATATATATATATATATATATATATATATATATATATATATATATATATATATATATATATATATATATGCAGAATAACCACATATGAAAAATAGAAAATGCTTAACGCGTTTTCGGCTAATTCAATTAGCCGAAAACGCGTTAAGCATTTTCTATTTTTCATATGTGGTTATTCTGCATACTTGGATCAGTGTTTTTGTGATCATTGTTGCATATATATATATATATATATATATATATATATATATATATATATATATATATATATATATATATATATATATATATATATATATATATATATATATATATATATAATCATGTTCACCAGAGAGAAAATGATTCACGAGCTCATTACTTAATTCAATGATTATAACTATCTCAATTGAACTTTTCATGTATTAATGTGACATTTGCAAGGATCCACTTGAAAGTTATAAAGTTCCACTTAACAGTTCCAAAGTTCCACTTAAGATTGGCAGATTTAAACACATGATATTGGCAAGTTTCCCCTAAACAATCGATGCCTCTGTTTACCTAGACAAAGAAATTGGTCTTTGTGACTTAGGGGTCTATTGTGGGTTGCTTAGCGAAGCAAATCGTTGAACTCGGAGATTCTTTACTAAGCCTAAGAGGCTTACTACGAATTGGAAACATTTGTCCTTATCATAATCAACTGATTGGCAACACTGTCAGGATTTGACACCTGTCATAATTAGTCATTCTGGAATGATGGTATTATCTCCTTCTTGAGGTTATCTTGAGATGATTTCGGGGCTTAGCGTCCTCGCGGCCCGGTCCTCGACCAGGCCTCCTTTATGATACACATCCCCGGGAAGTAGCCTGTTGCAGCTGTCTAACTCCCAGGTACCTATTTACTGCTAGGTGAACAGGTGCATCAGGGTGAACGACCTTAGTTACAAACGACACATTTCGCATATTTAAATGCCCTTTTCTCTTCTTACCTGAGTACACCTTTCCATACCTGTCATTTGCGCTCGTATATGACCTTTCACATTTGTGTGGGTCCTTTTGCACCTGTGTACTCCATTTCATACCTGTCTATGCGTTTTCACACCTTTGCATGTACCTTTGTATATAAGGCATGTCCGTGGTGCACACTATGCATCAATGAACAGAGTAATGTGTGTCCGTGACGCCAGAATGTGTGTCCGTGACAGCAGAATGTGTGTCCGTGACAGCAGAATGTGTGTCCGTGACGCCAGAATGTGTGTCCGTGACGCCAGAATGTGTGTCCGTGACGCCAGAATGTGTGTCCGTGACACCAGAATGCGTGTCCGTGACACCAGAATGTGTGTCCGTGACAGCAGAATGTGTGTCCGTGACACCAGAATGTGTGTCCGTGACACCAGAATGCGTGTCCGTGACACCAGAATGTGTGTCCGTGACAGCAGAATGTGTGTCCGTGACGCCAGGATGTGTGTCCGTGACACCAGGATGTGTGTCCGTGACGCCAGAATGTGTGTCCGTGACACCAAAATGCGTGTCCGTGACACCAGAATGTGTGTCCGTGACGCCAGAATGTGTGTCCGTGACACCAAAATGCGTGTCCGTGACACCAGAATGCGTGTCCGTGACACCAGAATGTGTGTCCGTGACACCAGAATGCGTGTCCGTGACACCAGAATGTGTCCGTAACACCAGAATGTGTGTCCGTGACACCAGAATGTGTGTCCGTGGATCGTAGGCAATAAACGAACGAATTGGGTAGTTAAGTCCGTGTTAAGGTTTAAATTACCCTGTTTATACTGGTATATTTGCATCTTGGATGGTCCGTGGAACTGATGGATGGACCTTGATCTTGGGGAAGGTGATGGGAAAGAACGATGGGACAGAATGGGTTAATGGGAAAGACAGGGAGATGGAAGGGTGACGTTAGTCTGAATGGTACATAGAGAAATAAGAAAAAAATCAGATTTGAGATTGTTTCAGGGGCCAATCAGGAGGAATACGGCATTATTGACCACTCAGAGTTACGAGGTCACTAAGACATCGTAACACCTCAAGGTTATGGTCATCAAGAAGTTAATGGTAATAGGTGAAAGTGGGAATGGCAGTAGTTCTAAGTACTGGTGGTTGATAGTGAGAGGGGGGAGGGGGGATAGTGTAGTTCTAAGTACTGGTAGTTACTAGTGAGACAGGGTGGTGGCGAACAGCCAACACGGATCTCCACTACATGGTAATTTATTTTATCACATACACTCATTTATTCACTCAGTTAACGCGTTCGTATTGAATGTCAATTATCAGTAACAATAACGGAGAAATATCACCACTGCCATATGCATATTCATCCAAGAGATACATTGTAATCCATGAAGTGCTTTCTGCGTAAATTAATTTCATTCGTAACCGAGTTTTGAGTAATTCCGACAGACACTATGAAGGGAACTCTAAGTTAAAACCGGGAGGGTTTACGTCTGCTAAGTTTATCACTAGTAGCAGCCAGTCTGCTTTACGAGAGGTAGGGGATTAGAGGGTCTTCGCGAAATATATTTTCCCAGATTAGGGATTCGACTTGCGGGATTCTAATCATTCTCAGGATTACGATACTGGAGTCGTTATATAGTTCTTGTGTTTATGAAGACACAAATGGTTCCTATTGACCCTTGGATTCATTAGATAATGGGGAAAAGGTCTATCCTCTCCCATGCCAAGCTTAGGTAAGTTAAGTTGCCTCCATACTGCCAATCCTAAGTTCATATACTTGAGATTAATTCATGTTTTAGCCTAAGCAGCTTAGCTGTTGCCATTCAACTCAAAGAACTTTTTATGTGAACGGAGATACACATAAAATCCATTGAAAGACATAAAATAAATTCTTTTAGACAAAGAAATACATAAAATACAATGATTAAAAGACATAAAATAATTTTTTTTGACAAAGAAAGACATATTGGAACAAGAGGAGACAGAGAATGGTTCTTTTACAACAGTAAAAAGTAGGTTCGCATGAGGCAAACAACAGCGTCTCTGGAATACAAACAAAAGCACCAATGAAAAGTAGAAAATATAGGTCCAACGGGAGATAAACAAAAGGGTAAACAGAACAATCAACAGAAAATAAACAACAGGAACCGCAACGGATATAAAACAACAATTCCAACAGAAGGCAAACAACGGAATATAAACAACATTCAAACTACCAAAATTTCTATCCCTTGCCGTAAACAACTTCACCCAAAAAAGCAGGAAACAGGGTGCATAAAAGCCGCGAATTTACATAAACTCACAATATGTGATAAGTGAGTTAGCTCACTAACGTGAGTCTGAATACCCTAGCTCATAATACCACACCACCCTACATATACACCACGCCACATATACACATTCCCACATATATACACAGCCACATATACATGACACGCAAAAATTAAATCCTCGTTATGAAGCGCAGATGTAAATATATATATATATATATATATATATATATATATATATATATATATATATATATATATATATATATATATATATATATATATATATATATATATATAGAGAGAGAGAGAGAGAGTGTGTGTGTGTGTAAGTTCTGAACGGCCTCGTAGTAAATATTCCAATTTAAACTCAAATAACCCTTCAAGGATTCGAACCTAGGCCACCAGGATAGCAGCCTTGGTAGCCCAGAATTATGACCAGCGAACCATCGATAGTCATAAAGGGAATATTAGCCTGGGGACCATTCCAGCTTTGCATACTTCATACTCTGTGTAATCCCACACTGCTCAAAGAACCGGTGAAATAACTTTTGTCCTGTCACTTAGGGTGTAGTGGAGGGTTGGGTACATGAGTTGTGGCTTCTCTCTCCACAGTATTCTGATCAATCAGCCTATTTATGGCTGAGTGGAACCTGAGGGTTATGATTAGATTCCATTGTTTTATCATATTTTATTCCTGTTTTCCATTTCTTCGTTCCTTCCCCCCCTTTCTGCCATTTCTCTTCTTCTACATCTCTCTTTTATTTCCCTTATTCTTTCCCTTTCTCTTTTTCTTCCCACTTCTCTCTTCCTCCTCCTATCTCTCTCACAGCATGGCTCTCTCTATCATCTGTGTTTGATACACAATGTTCACATATAGCGCCTTGAGAACATACTAAGAACACTCGTGTCTTGTTCACCAAAAATAACAGGAACAAATGAAACTTCACGAAACTAAGAACACTTCTATTGTGTACAAATTGTTATTCAAATATCACTCAACTGTCATCAATCTGTTTGCAGATAGAAATATAAAAACTGCATTTTCTCTCAAATAAGACAATTACTATACAATTAAACAACTCAAAACAAATCCCTCTTAATAACTAAAAAAATCAGCATCAAATTTCCCTCTTAATAACTCAAGAAATCAGCAGCAAATTTCCCTCTTAATAACTCAAGAAATCAGCATCAAATTTCCCTCTTAATAACTAAAAAAATCAGCAGCAAATTTCCCTCTTAATAACTCGAGAAATCAGCGACAAATTTCCCTCTTAATAACTCAAGAAATCAGCGGGAAATTCCAGCTAGACACGGAAAAATTCCCGTTTAAAAACGCCACAAATTCCTGCTAAAAGGGAAACAAATGCTCACTTAGAACGCGCAAAGTGAACGCAAATAGGAAAAGAGAGCTTCACTTACATCCCATGGCGGCGTGTAGAGCAGTGAGATGTTTAATCCATTTCTTTTTGGACTGAGTAATTATGGCTTGCATTTTCATTGGTCGACTGAGGCAATGGGTGCTACTAGTAATTCTGCCTTGACCTAATAGGACATA